>NC_066581.1:341047983-341347983 GCF_024323335.1 Lathyrus oleraceus
AAACCTTCTTCACATTTCGAATCCCAAACAAACGCTTGCCCCTTTCTAGTCAACATCGTCAACGGTAACGCCAACTTAGAAAATCCCTCAATGAACTTCCTATAATAACCAGCCAAACCAAGAAAACTTCGAATCTCAGCAACAGACTTCGGAGCTTCCCACTTAGATACCGCTTCTATCTTAGAAGGATCAACAGCAACACCACCTCTTGAAATCACATGACCAAGAAAACTAACCTCTTCTAACCAAAATTCACATTTAGACAGTTTAGCAAATAACTTCTTTTCTCGTAGAATTCCCAAAACCACTCTCAAATGCTCAGCATGCTCTTCTTCAGATTTCGAATACACCAAAATGTCATCAATAAACACTACCACAAACTTGTCTAGGTACGGATGGAAAATCCTATTCATATACTCCATAAATACTCCAGGCGCATTAGTCACACCAAAAGGCATTACAGAATACTCATAATGTCCATACCTTGTTCTGAAAGCAGTCTTCTGAATATCTTCAGTTTTCACACGTATCTGATGATACCCAGATCTCAAATCTATTTTGCTGAACACACTCGCACCAACCAATTGATCCATCGAATCATCAATCCTCGGCAAAGGATACCGATTCTTGATCGTCACTTTGTTCAGTTGCCTGTAGTCCACACACAACCTCATAGTACCTTCTTTCTTCTTAACCAACAACACTGGTGCACCCCACGGTGACACACTCGGACGAATAAATTTCTTATCCAACAGATCTTCCAGCTGACTCTTCAATTCAGCTAACTCAACAGCAGACATACGGTACGGAGCCATCGATATCGGTCTAGTACCAGGTACCAAATCAATCGAGAACTCAACTTCACGCTCTGGCGGCAATTCATTCACTTCTTCAGGAAACACATCAGGAAAATCACACACCACAGCCAGATCACAAATCACCAGTTTATCTTTAGCTTCCAAAGTCGCTAACAGCATAAACAACTCTGCCCCATCTGCTACTTCCTCATTCACCTGCCTCGCTGATAGAAACAAATCCTTTCCTTCTTCAATCTCAGGGAATATCACAGTCTTATCAAAACAGTTGATAGAAACTCGGTTAAACACCAACCAATTCATACCCAGGATAACATCAATCTGCACTAGTGGAAGACACACAAGGTCTATCCCAAAGTCTCTACCAAAAATACTCAAAGGACAACTCAAACAAACTGAAGTAGTAGTCACTGAACCCTTCGCAGGAGTATCAATCACCATACTTCCAAGCATCTTAGATATCTATAACTCAAGTTTCACAGCACAATCCAAAGATATAAAGGAATGAGTAGCACCTGTGTCAATAATAGCTACAAGAGGAAAGCCATTAATATAACACGTACCTCGGATCAAACGATCATCTGCAGAAGTCTCAGAACCCGATAAAGCAAAGACCTTGCCTCCTGACTGATTCTCTTTCTTCGGCTTAGGACACTGTGGACTGATATGACCCACTTCTCCACAGTTGAAACAAGTCACAGTCTTCAACCGACACTCTGCAGCCAAATGACCACCTTTTCCACACTTGAAACACTTCATCTCAGCACTGGTACACTCATGAACACGATGTCCAGCCCGACCACATCTATAACACTTAACAGGGGCACTAGAGTCTCCCCCACTAGGCCTCTTCATCCCACTCTGCCGCTGGAAACCTTTGCCAGCTGCATACGGTTTTCCACGATCAATCTGATTCTTACCTTTCCTATCAACCCTTTGCTGATAGCTCTCTGCTCTAGCCTTGGAATCCTGCTCGAAAATCCTGCAACAGTCAACCAAATCAGAAAACACCCTGATCCGCTGATATCCAATCGCCTGCTTGATCTCGGGACGCAACCCGTTCTCAAACTTCACACATTTGGAAAATTCCCCAGTAGCCTCACTATAGGGAGTATAATACTTTGACAGCTCTATGAACTTAGCAGCATACTCAGTAACAGACCGGTTACCCTGCTTCAATTCCAAGAATTCTATTTCTTTCTTTCCTCTGACATCCTCTGGAAAGTACTTCCTCAGAAATCTCTCTCTGAACACAGCCCAAGTGATCTCAGCATTTCCAGCAGATTCCAACTCAGTGCGGGTAGCAACCCACCAATCATCAGCTTCCTTTGACAGCATATGCGTACCGAACCTGACCTTCTGGTTATCGGCACACTCAGTTACTCGGAAGATTCTCTCGATCTCCTTCAACCACTTCTGAGCGCCATCTGGATCGTATGCTCCCTTAAACATTGGAGGATTGTTCTTCTGGAACTCACTCAGTTGACGAGCAGCTCCCATTCCTACAACATTCGGATTTCCTCCAAGTACTCCAGCTAGCATACCCAGAGCCTCAGCAATTGCAGCATCATCTCTACCTCTTCCAGCCATCTCTATTCTGAAAACCCAAACAAACTAAAACAATGAGTACTGATAGGTTACACAACACCTATACCGTACAGGGGAAACAAAATAATTACGACTCGACTCGATCGACTATGCTCTGATACCACTAATGTAACACCCTTCTAAATACCCCAAAATATTTAATTAAAATAATAACATATCAATCAGAGTAATTATGCCCCGAAGGGTGTCACACAATCATTTCACAACAATTATCAAAATATCCTGTCATGCTCATTTATTAAATCAAAATAAGACTCTTTTGCATAATTCGCAGCGGGTACAAAACATCGACATTCAAATAATGTACTACATTACATGTAAAGTTGAATCAACAACTAAATTAAAACATAGTCAAACATTCCCTCCCGATGTTACATCTACCAGAGCATGACCCACTAAGGACGACACTAGACTCCATAGCACTAGCTTCTACTCAACTCACTGCTCGTTACCTGAAAAATAGATGTAAGGGTGAGTTCCTCAATCAACATAATAAGCATTATAGAACAACATGTAATGCTAAGTAAATAACACATCAATTCACCCTAACCAGACTACGCACTCAGCAACGGCAATATCCGTTCAAACATCATATTCAACAGTAACATATAGCATATGTATAATCTCAACCATACTCAACATCAACAACACAACACATAACACACATATAATACTGGAATACATCCATTCATATTATATGCCATACATTCATTATGAAATGAGACTCCACACATGCGGTACCGACTATTCTTGAACATACAGTTCAAGCTCACCGATCAAATCCAGATACGGCTACTAAGCTCACTAGTCCCACTCATTTGAGATCTAATGACTCACTCACCAATTCCTCACCATGGGAATTAGCTACAGCCCCGAAGGCTAGACTATGCACACTAATCATCTAGCATGCAAACATCAACAACAAACCCACCATGGTTCACTCACTAATTCCTCACCATGGGAATTAGCTACAGCCCCAAAGGCTAGAATAAGCATGCTAATCACCTAGCAATGCAACAACAACAGCAACAATTCAAGAATAGACATAAGCTCACACTCTAAGCCATAAAACAGTCTATTCACAAATGCATACATAACTGATACATTCACAGCATCATGCTTATCATCACACATCATTAATACATTTTATCACAAAAGCATATCACATCATGCCACATAATCAAATACAGTATTAGCACATTCTACTAATACCTATACTACTCAAAACAACGGGAAATGATCCCTGCTACATCATACATCAGCTAAGTACATCACTCAGCCTAAACAACCAAAAACTGCACAACAACAGCACAGAAAAATCACAATTCTGCCCATACGCGTATTGCCTATGCCCATACGCGTATTGCCCACGCCTGACCAAATCCATACGCGTAATGCCCACGCCCATACGCGTATGCTACGCGTATCACATTCCCATACGCGTACCAACAGAGACCAAAACACGTTCAAAACATCATCTTCCTCATCCATACGCGTATTGCCTAGTGCCATACGCGTACCAGCCATCTCATACGCGTATTGCCTAGTGCCATACGCGTATGACCAGAAACCAGAACTCTCAGATCTGCAATGGCTTTCTCTGCTACGAGATCTATCCAATTTACCCTTCCACAGTCCAAATTTCACACAATATTACACATAACATCTAACACGAATCATACATTTTCGATTTCACAAATTGTTAACCTTTCTACCTCTAATTCCTACGAATTTCTCATCAATCATCACCCAAATTCCTTCATCAATAAGTCACAAGTTCATCACATATATCATTCAATCAGAGGCAATTTCAATGGTTTCTCACTACCCATCACATACTATCCCATAATACCCGTTAATCGATGATAAACCCCCCTTACCTGAGTTAATCCGGCACTTCCGTTAGCTTCAAGCTTTTCCTCTTCTCTTGCTCTGCCTCTTTGCCTTTTTCCACTTTCAGCCGCTTCTCTGTTCCTTTTCACGTGAAAACCCTTTTCCCCAAAAATTAGGACTTTTTATTATTCCAACTTATATACTCAAATAATAAAACCCAATAATATTATCCCAACAATAATATTAATAATCCAATAATTTTCTAATTATTTAATTAAATTAATAAATAAAATATTAACTTAATTTAAACAATTATCTTAATTTCATCGGGGTGTTACACATAACATTCTAGTTAGTGAGATTGTAAGTCTCCCCTCTTTCATGGTATTGTGTAACTTGGCCTTTTTTTATTCCTTTGGAAGATGTCTTGGTTCAAGGATCCATGCTTGTGATAAGTGGATTGAGTGTTCTTTAAAGAATGACTTAAACAAAAGCAAAGGAAAAACAATACTAATTTCTAACTCATTAACAACTAACATTTAATTTCAAGCCATTTACTTTTAATGCACTTTAATTTTTAAGCTTTTATTCATTTGCCATTATTCATATTATTCAAGTTGTTTATGTTAATGTCATTTTTACTTTATCCACTTGGACCATATTTTTGTGATTGTGTACATTGTGATTGTTTGTGCGGTCTCTTGACCTTAATGTATATAATAAGAACAAAAACCCTAAAAGATATGTTGTGTGGATTGTTGGTGTTATCTGAGACAATTGGACTTAGAATTTAGGAACATTCCCTATGCAAAGGACTTGGCCAATGCCAACTTTCATGAGACCAAATGCTCGTGTAAATTGAAACTTCATCTGATACATCATTGAAGATCCATTTAAGTTCATATGCAACATGATCATTGTGAAGCTGTTATTTTGAACCTGTGACTTATGCCATCTTGGAAGTCATCTGCTACATGGGCAAAACTTGAAAAAGATCATGGAGTTGTTAAGCTTAGATGTGGCTATCTTTATTTGATGCCTTGCTCTTCAACTTGCTGTTTGTGTATTGATTGTTGTGTGATTCTAAAGTCCAAGTGAAGTTTGGGTTTCTATATGACATTCTTGTCTATTGGATTGCAGCCCATTAGTCAGATATTTTCAACTCTCAACTTTTAAATTTATGCTTAGGATTAGTCACTTCTTCTCCTCCCCATTTCTTTAATTTCAAAAATCTCTCCCTCCTTTTAAAATCTTCTTTGCTTGTGTCTGTTTTCTAAACTTAGACCATTTTGCAAATTAGAAACTTTGGCCTTATGCCATTGCATTTTTAAAATATTTTCTTAATCAAACTTGTAAATGAACTTAATTATACTTTACTTAAAATTTCAAAAGCCAAAAAGAACTAACACTCATTCAAACCATTTTAGGCCCTTGTGCCTTTCAAATTTAAATTTTGTTAAAAGTAATGCACTCACTTTGAAATTGATACCACAAACTACGAGGTTTTGATCCCTCATTTTTATGTTGGTACGTAGGCACAAGTCTGAAGGTCTTGTCAAACACAAAAATATAATTAATGAATTCTTTTCTCATCCCCCCATTCTATTTATTGTAAACATCATTTTATACAAAAACACATATGCACACAAGAAAGGGCTCCCTAGGAGTACCTAGGACACTTTGGGTGCTAACACATTCCCTCTGTGTAACCAACCCCCTTACCCGTAATCTCTGGCATTTTATTAGTTTTGATTTGAAAACTTCTTATTTTTGGGTTTTGTTCGTACTTTTCCCATTTCCCTTGGAAATAATAAAAGCGCGGTGGCGACTCTGGTTTTATTGACGTCTAGCTTATCCATAGCTTGATGGTCATGAATTTACCGCTACACTCAGGACCTGGGGGGTTCGAATCTAGGTTCGACTCTATGGAGTTTGACTCATACTCCCTGATTTATCATGTTCGCCTGGGGCACGTTTATTCGGTTTTGTTGGAATTGGTTAATGGTGGGATCTTCTTCAAAGGCTATCCCCTGATTTTCTATCATCCACTCCCTCTGGGGATGTCGAGGAGGTTGTGGGACACCAAAGAAATCAGCAATGCACGTGCACGTCATCTACGATGCCATCTGTTGGTTCGTTTGGGTAGTGTTTTGGATAAAAGGGTTGAATATTGTACCCATTTGGTTAGCCAACATTTGGACAATTTCATGGTTGCTTTCGTCCATCTGCTGCCTTATTACTGCCACATAATTCTTGGTAAGATTAGACATTTAGATAGGAAATCTCGTCCCTAAGGTTTGACTCATTCTAACCATGTTATTAATGGTTGAACTGGATCCTTGCAGTGGCAAATTCGCATTCACCACAGGTTCTATAAATGTCGATATTGTATTGTGCAAACTTGCCATCATCAAAGTTGGCATGCCATAAGGATGTTCGCAACCATTTACAGGTATCGAGAATCCAGGCATATAAGGCCTGAATAAGTTATTCCCCATTGGAGGGTGAGTTACTGGTGGACCATGCTTCCCTACATAAGAAAAAATGGGTCCACTTTAGGAAATCGACTACAAATGCGTCATACTTGTCGTGAATGGTACATGTTCAGATACAAATGTTGCAACCGTAGTTCCCCCTGTCGAAGATGAAGGGGGTGGTTCACCATTGTTATTTGGTGGTTTTTTATTATTTGGTGGATTTTGATTCACCATCCTCCTTACGTATCCTCTCCTTAGTGTTTCCTCGTTGTTTATGGCTATTTTACCACTTCTGAGTCTCATGCAACAAAGTTAGAGAGATAGTAAAATGAAGAACTTATACAAAAATTTCAAAAAAAAAATAAAGAAGTTTTAATAATAGCACCGTCCCACCGGGTGTGCCAATTTGTTTACCGTGAAAATTGGTAAACAACCTCTGGTCTCCAAAAAATGGTTTACTTTATATGATCAACCATTAAATCCTAGGACATGTGCTCTTGTTAAACTATATTTGAAAGTCTATGAACACTTTGACAATGCCCATGATTTGAGAATGTTTTTTAAAGTTTAAAAGTAAAAATGCAGAATTTGTAAAGGAATTGCAATAAAGAACTTCAAAGTAAATTGCAATAAGAAGAAATAATTGATAAACTACAAATGACTTCAATTGAAATAAAAATGTGATGATCCATACATACATTCTCAACGAACTCGTTTCTCAAACATACTTTAGATACTTAGAGTAATTTGTGAGTATTTGTACAATGATTGAACACACGAAAATCCTATACATTAAGACCCCTATTTATACTAAGTCGAAAATAACCACTATCAACGGTCTTTTCTCTAGAAAATGACACGTTTCGCTTGCATGTCTTCACTTTGTCGTAGCCTTACACGCGTCATTTTAGATAAACGAATAAGAACAAAAGTCAGTTATCGTCCTTATTCAAAATTCAAAACCTTTTGTCGAACGCAACTTTAGTCTTGCTTCTGTCGAAGTTGCAGTCTAAACTTAGAAATATTTCTAAGTCCTAAAACCAACATTTCCCTCTTATACAGAGGACCTCTTCGACTAAGATCTCCAAAATACCTCCTGTCGAAGTCGAAACATCTTAAAAAATATTTCTTTTGCCCATCATACTTAATACAACCTTGGCGTCGAAATCTCAGCCAACTAAATTCCAAACAAATAATTATCAACGGTTTAAGAGATTACAGAAGGAGATTGGCGATCCAAAACGCAGCGGAAATTAAAAATTTCTCCTTTAGTGATCCTTACGAATGGGCATGATCAGTGATAGAATAGTTACCTCTTGTGAAGATTGAAACCTTTGATGCAGATCTACGGAGCGATCACGAACGTTGAACGATGACAACGCCTCTACTCAGTCGACACGAACGGATTCCTTCAATCTCAGTGCTAGCTGCTACGAATGAAGGCTTTGAGTGAGTGAGTGAGTGAGAGAGAGAGAGAGAGATAGAGATAGAGAGAGAGAGAGAGAGAGAAAACGAAAATGCAACCGCAATTAATGCTTCTGCACAAGGGTTCTATTTATAGAACCACTTGTGTGGGTTTCAAGCTAAAAAGCCCACTTAAGTGTATGTGGCCCATATATTATAATATGCCCAAAATCACTTAAGCGTATGGTACCTTACCATATTTCGTATTCTACTTAAGTACACCGTACTTTACGATGTTCTACAATTCACTTAAGTGCATTGTACCTTACGGTGTTCCTTAGTTACTCTATCTCTCATCAATCCGTCCTTTGTGTGTGACCCTGTAGGTTTTCGCGGCATTGGCAATTATATTAAATCACGTATTTAACATAATAAACACTGAGCGATATCTAGCAACACATCACTGCTACCCAAGACACGAAAATGTCATGTGATCTGACAAATCCTTCTGTGATAATATTTATGCATATAATTACCCTTTTTCCCTTATGTCTATATTGAACACAAGGCATAGACCGTGTCATCCTTGTCCAGTTTAATATTAGGCCCATAGACATTTATCCTGTTACGCAGGATGGACAAATTCCATCTAGGTCACTCATGTCCCTCAGCATGCTTCGTGGAGTACCCATCAACTATCTTTATGGTTATCCAGTTACGGACAATGTTTGATCAGCAATAAAGCACTCGACTCTACATCTAGGGTCCATAGTGGTTTCAGGTCGAAGGGTGGTATACACCATTATCACCATGAGAATAACTTATGACACTTTGCATAACTTTCTATATAGTATTCTCATAGCGGGTCAATCAAGTATAAATATTACTCTTAACATTCATACCTCTGTTTAAGACTTGATAACTCCTTATCCATGATCCATGAGATGTGATCATCAGTCTATATACATAATAGTCTTAATGCTTTAATGTTATCCCACTTCACAATAAAGCTCGACTATGGATACTTTAAGAATAGTGTCCTTATGTTTAATGTGATCTCATGATCAAGTCACACTTGATACATTAAATGGACTAGGTATTCTAGGGACTTTATTAATCAAACATAATAAAGAAAAAGTCTTTTATTATTAATAAATAATTCGATACAAGTACCAAAAGTATTGGCCTCTAGGGCTTACACCAACAATTACCACCATGAATAATGCTATACACCACCACAACATGAAATGTTAGATATTCTGGTCCTACTTCACCATACCTTATTCTCGTCAGTTAAATCTACAATGCAATTATGCTCACCGGCGAACCACCACTAAACTGCCTATTCCATTTAGCTATTTGAAGCTGAGTCAAGGAACAAAGATGTTTGCGCATGATTATGTTTGAGAAACGAGGAAGTCTCAAGGATCACAAGCACAAATCTAATTGCATTCACAGAAAATCTCGCCACCGAAAAAAGCCCTTACAAGAATACCTCGTAAGTAATAGACTATGAGAAACAATTTTGATCCAATGCAATCAAACTATCATGTCTCTCTTGACTAGAATTGGATGCACAAGATATAAAACTATCCTTTTGTCTTCTGTAACTCTATAACTCAACCCCGAAAAATGAGAGAGTGCATCCCTCACAAGGGTGTATACACGGAGGAAAGACACCCCTGACTCCAACTAACATTGAAGTAGTGCATCGTTAAAGATGCCTCCAACTGACACTCTCATTTTTCTCGCTCGACTCCGTCGTTCTGTAAGAATACGCTCGTTTGAATAAAGGAAGCCATGATCAATTCATAATGATCGATGAGAGACTTTCGAAAAGAACCCCTTAAGGAATCTCACCATTGTGAGGCTATGCTCTTGGTGCAGGCATAATCCAATTTGACGCTAGGGATATAACTCTGAGGTCTCCTATAGTCACACCGATAGTTACGTTTTGAAGGATCGTGTTGGACATATACCCCAGAATAAAGGAAAGAAAAGAGGTTGCAGCCCTGTTGTTCAAAAGGTAAATGTTGAGTTATTCTCATAGACAATTTTGTTACGTCGGGGTATTCGCGGTCCTGAACAGGTGACGTCTACAAAGGTGTCAACCGTCCTTTGGTGCTCCTCACTTGAAGATGTTTGGATGAATCTGACGCGGACCATCGCCTCATCTGTCTATCTCAATGCTCCGGTCAACCGAAGAATATGTGAGAAAGAGGGAGATCATTGTATCCTTATAACTTCTTTTATGAATTAATTACTCTGTAAAACTGTTGCACAATGCCAATAGTTGATATGCAAGTTGTTAAACATTACGACCATAAAAAATATTGTGAATGTAGATAACACACTCTCCTCTTAGGAACTAGCCACTCCAAGAGCATAGGCAGTGAAGCCTAGAGACATCCACCCCGAACATGTCCTACCCTAGGGGTAGGAAAAGAACCATACCTTTGGGAGAGGATGATTCCTAGCGATGTGGTGAAAGAAAAATAACTTTTCTCAGTCAGATCTAGTAACAACAAAACTGTAGTTGAGACTACAGAGTTCAGAGCAAAGCAAAGTTGGCAGGTATCTCGCACCCCGAAGGAGACAATACCTTGTAGCTTCAATCACGTGGACTTAAGGTTGACTAATGGACACTAGTGATGCTCTTGAGGTAGACAAAATCTAAAGCGCCCACATGCAAACAAAATTAAATTACACGGATAATGAGCAATCCCTGACACAATAACAACTCGTAACCAATCAGAAGCGTAAGACGACAATAAAGAATAGCCAAATACGTATCCAATACACGAAGTTAAATAAAACTCCAAATCATTGAGGTAAAAATATATTTATATAAATATTGTTATCATAGCCGAATCACAAAAGTCTGTAAAATATTATAGGGACAATAAAGAAGGAAAAATAATCAAGCTTCACGGCCCGAAGATGAGACACCCTAATCACCCTCATAATTCCCCTCTGGAGCATCCTTAAAAGGGTTCACTCCTTCGACAAGAATAGGAATTACAGGGCAGAATCCCTTCACCTAGTTCACTCCCTGATCAAGGACCCCATATACCCCCTGTGAAATTCTATGAAAGGACTCTCAGAATCTCTCATTCAGGGAAACTGCCTCATATTTGTAAGCCTTCAGAGTCTCGACATGAGTCTTCTTCTTCAGCTGAAGATTTTCCCAAGCCTCCTCCGTGTGACGATTTTCCTTAACAATAACATTATAGGTCTCATGATGACTTTTCTTCCCAGCCTCAAGGGAGGAGTTGAGCTCAATGATTTGGACAACTAGAGATGAAAGAGAATTGTGGAGCTTCACTTGTTCTTGTAAAGCATCAACAAGCTTGGCCTTTCCTTACAAGTCGACAAATTCCTTCTAAAGGGAGGAACACTTCTGATCCATGGCCTTGCACTTTCCCTTCCAAAAATCCTTTTCCTTGGAATGATTACCTACAATCAATATGTCCCATCTGCTAGTAGTGACCATTGAGAATAAAGAAACATCCTGATGGGTATGGAAGTTGACCTCATAAAGGAGCTACATCTTCTCAACCTCAGATAGGTTCAGGATAAAAGATAGATCCTCTGTCGATACAACAATATTAGCCTCCCCAAGGGTGAGAGGAATCCATGAAGGAAGAATGACAGAAAGTCGAAGGAATGGAGTTAACGACCTTGAGGCAGTGTCCCCGAACAATCAAGTCCGTTTAGGAGAACCCTCCTCCAATGGGAAATGTTGGTCTTCATCCAGCCCCTATTTGTTGGAGCATGAGATTATGGCATATCTTCCACAAATAGAGTAGTCACAACACTAGTAAACTGGTAGACCCTGGGGGAATATGTGATAGCCTCAACATATGGGATATGAGAAATGGTCGTAGGAAGCGCCACACCCGAGCCAATAGGATCAGTCTTAATACCTTGAGCATTGATGAGGTTATAGACCAACTACATTTATCCATGTTGTTTGAAAGATGCAATCACACGTGTTAAAATAAAAAACTATGAGACTTTGTCCTCACCAAAGATTTATTTCCTCTCACTGAGGCCTAAATAAATGTAAATCCACTCCACATGACCCAATGTATAAAAACTATATCACATGAAAAGTAAGGTACATTCTTCTAATATCCACTTTTCACTACACTCATCTTGAATCTTGAATTGACTTGAGCATTGTAGTGCTAACTTTGTAGATTCACCCCACGTCACCATATTGAAGATTAACACCACTGAATCAAGATTCCACACCAATTGATGACATCTAATTTAGGTTCTCGATCGGAACAAAATTCAATCAAAGGAATCACCTTCAAAAGTTACATCATCAACATAGACAAGTAGGGTTGTAAAGGAGGAATCCTTACTTTTGATAAATAAGGAATGATCTGAAGATACATTTTTGTAACCATGGTGAATGAGAAGTGAAGCTAGTTTCTCATACCATTGTTTACTTTCCTATTTTAATCCATAAAGAAATTTGATCAATTTGCAAACTTGATTTTGTTTTGAAGTTTAGACACCATGTGGAACTATCATGTAAACATCCTCATTTAACTCACCATGTAAGAATGTATTATTTACATCAAGGTGATGTAAATGACAATTGTGAATGGATGCTAGAGCTAAAACAAGTCTAATTGTGGTGAGTTTAGCAATTGGTGATTTTGTTTGAATAGTCTAATCCTTCAATTTAGTTATAACCTTTGGCAACTAACCTTGCCTTGAACCTCTCTATGATTCCATCTGACTTATGCTTGATTTTATAAACCCATCTACATCCTATTGGTGTAATATTGGGTGAAAGATCTATCAATTCCCAAATAACAGTTTTTTTAAGAGCATGAAGCTCAACCTTCATAACTTGATTCCAACATTTAAGCTTGCTTGCCTCATTATATGACTTAGGTTTAATACGATCAGTGATGGAAAGGCTAAAACGACATTGAGAGGGAGATAAATTTGAATAAGAAACGAAATTAGAAATAGGATAAATAGTACCAGAAGAAGATTAATTTGATGTGTCATTCAATGGTTAATGCCTCATTCTTGATGATACACGAGTGTTATGAGGTGGATTATCATGGACAATATGGTCTATTAGTGGTGCAAAAACATGTAAGTTAGGGGCATAGACATTTTGGGAATTAGTTGATGCTTTAGGTATAGGAATGATAGGTAAGACTGGTAAATTTGTGTCTGACTTATTATACAAGTCATTGATGTATTCCCAATTATGTATAACAGAGGAATCTTGAATTTGGTAAGGCAAAATTTATTCATGATACGTGACATTCTGGATATGAATATTTCATGGGAATGAAGATCTAAGAGAATTCATCTTTTGTAAACAATAGCATATCCTAAAAATATTGATTCAAGACCCCAAAACTACATATATAATAATATTAATAGATAATTAAATACAAGACCCCAAAACTATTAAAAATTTAATTCAACAACATCCAAAATAAAATAAGAACTAACATAAATTCTACTACTAATTTAGCATCTAAGTAATTTATTTAACCATAATTCATACTATATAAGTTTTCCTTAAATTCCTCAAATATGTAATCCCCTTAATCTATTTTGAAGCAACAAGACTTTCAAAACGAGCTTTAAAAAAAGCCAAAAGTGTTTCCCTCTGAGGCAATTGTTCCTTAACAATTGGGTGATTGTTAAAGTCTTCACTCCATTTATAAAGCTTAGGAAATTTGTCACTAGTAAACAACTTCAATCCTGTAGCTTCTTGTATAACAGGAAACCAAAAAGCTATAAACACACCTGTAATATCAACAATCCCAATCTCTTCTCCACCAAAATATTTCTCCTTGAGTTCATTCTCAAGAAATTGAAAAGCCACTTCTATTTCCTTAAAACTCTCCTCACGTTCCTTTTCATCAAGAGAAGAACTAGCTTTCCGTACAGCACCCAAATACTGTTATAACAAATTAAAATAATCAAGAATCATAATTAATTACTTAATTATCATGCTAATAATAACCACAACAAGAAAATTAATTACCTTATCATCTATGAAATTTGACCAGAAACGAGCCAAGGCTCTTTTGTAAGGATCAGAAGGCAAGATTGGATTTTGCTTCCATGTCTCATCGATGTACTCAAGAATCACAAGTGATTCTGAGATTGGTTTTCCATTATGAACTAACACAGGAACTTTTTTATAAACGGGATTATATTTGATGAGTGTTTCACTAAAGTTTCCTAATTTTTCTTCCACATATTCGTATTCAATTCCCTTTAATTTTAGAGCTATATCTACCCTCGTTACAAATGGACTTCCTCTCATTCCAAAAAGTTTCACTTCTTCCTGATTTGATGCCATCTTAGTGATTCAATTATTTGGTTAAACAATAGTTTTTTGGTTATTTGATTTATATAGAGCCAGGATTTTAAGGAAAAAATGGCGTAGGATTATTGCCCAAGATATAAGATCGAGAAAGTTCAGTAATACTATGCTACCTTTTCTATTGAGAAAAATTCTGACCACATGAATGCCCAAAAAGTGATGTAAGCGATTAAGTAAGCAATTAGTATAGAGATATTTTTAGACGCCAACAAAAATGTAAAAAGCTTCCACTTTCAAAGGACAAAAAGGTAATCTAACTTATAAGACATAATAAGACAAATATTTTATATCATGTCTCATTTGGTTTTATCTCTTATACAATAGCATTGAGATGAGATACCAAGAGTATCTCTAAATTTTATCAGAAGTTCTTTTAAAATTTATCTTGGAGACATTAATATTAAATATATTTAATTAGAGTTTTGTTATCTTTTATTGACTTAATTCATGAAATTAATCTTTGTTAGGATTAATTCGGAGGTTAACACGAAAGAATATTTTTATTTATGAATAACATATATTGTGAGAGACACACCACATGTTCATTCTATTCTCATTTTCATTGATTGTTTTTTATTAAGTGAGCATTGATGTTGATTTTTCAAGTAGTCAATAGAAGGACACCTCAATTTTGGATTTCGAAAATTGATTTCCTTGTCGTACTGGTGAATAATTGACTTGTGAGGCTCATTATTGCTAATACATGGATCACAGTTGTCTACGCGTTGCTTTTGCTGAAACATCGGATCATGGACGCTCTCGTAAATGAAACAAAGATTGTGGTTGCTCTTGTTGTTATGAGATTGTCACATTTGCTTCAATTAATATTTGCATTTCATCAAGTGTGTGAAAAAGTGATCAATGGTGTGGAACCATACTTGAAAATCCATCTGAAGTAGAAAGGACAATTGACAACGATAAAAAATAGCAAGACTTTGTTCCTCGTTCACCAAGTAATAATACTAAGATGTTTGAGAAGATTACGAAATCTACAAATTCCAAGAGTGACGAGGAAATCCGTGTGAAGAGCTATGAAGGTCATGCAAAGGTCAATAAAATGAAGCTCCATGCCTCTAGGAGGTAATACGAATTGATGGAGATGAAAAATGAAAAATGATGATAAGGTAGTTTACTACTTCACAAGGTTGACAAATCTCACTCACCAAATGAAGAGTTGTAGTGAGTTTATGGCATACGAGGTTATGATAATACTTACCACAAAGTTTGATCATATTGTAATTGAAATTGAAGAAACAAAGAAATTGAGTGACGACAAGAGTGAAGACATGCAGAGCACTCTTGAAACCTCTCAATTTAAGTTGATTAAAAGAGAAAAGGAAAAGACGAAGAATAAGTTGTTCTAGTTAGATTCAAGAAGACCGAGATCAGCAAGAAGAAATGGAAAAATAAGATGGAGCAGTCTAATTGAAAAAGAAAAGGAAAACATGAAGATAAACATGAGTCATCTCATAGAAGAGGAGGAAGGGATGTCAATAAATTGAAGCAAGAAACTTCTCTTTAACAAAAAGAAGGATACATGTTATAATTGTGAGGAACTTGGAACTATGTTGATGAATGTTGCTCTAGAAAAGACAAGAAACCTCATAACAATGAACAATAATAATAATAATAAGAAAATGTGGCACAAAAAGGCTTCAATTATGATTCTGAACCATTGATGTTGATGGTTACAACAATTAAAAATGCAATGGATGCATTGACTTGGTATCGTTGGCACATGGTGCTCAAATCATATGTCATGGAGAAAAAAGCTTCATACTTTTTGTATTCCTTCAAGAAAATAAAGGTGAAGATAGATGATAAGAACTCAATGGAAACAAAAGGCATGGGGAGTGTTCTTGTGTATCTGTAAGATGGAAATGATAAAGAAGGTTATATATGTCCCATAGTTGAAGTGAAATCTAATGAGTGTAGGTTCTTAAGTAGATAAGGGATATGATGACTTCTCGACAAGTGTACCGATAATGTCATAGTAATAAAAAGATCGAATCCACATGGACTGCTTTTGAATAAGACAAAATATGTGCAATGTATATAAAATAGTAAATGGGGGGGGGGGGGGGGGGGGGGAAGGGTTGAGTTTGCAAGAGAAAAGTAAATGTTGATGTTTGATGCCCTATATGAATAATCGTATCCCTATAATCCCATAGCGAATTAACAAAACCACTATAACTAATCCCTCGCGAAATAACTCACTAATCACTACTCGGAGTTTCCTATCCCTAGTCTACCAGCGTAAACAAGATTAGGCGATGCAGATAAAGTTAATTCCTTATGCCACTACTTGGGGTCTCCTATTCATATTCAATCAACGTAAGTACAACAATTTCCCTAGGTCCAACACATAGACTAAAGTTCAGTATTTCCTATGTGCCCAAAATCAACTTAAAAGAGTATTTCACATAAAAAAAACATTAAGAAAAATAAGCAATTGAATAAGATTATAGATCAAAAGATTCATACAAAGCCAAATTAACATATTACCCAACAATATTGAAATAACTTCATCATAACACAACCTAACATAGAGAAGCTTAACTACTCATAATTCAGATTACAATACCAAAAACAAAAGGCGAGAATAGCATGTGAATTCCCTTGAAGTAATGACCTCTAATGGCTTCCAATGCCCTCAAATTCACCCCCTTTTTTCAAAATATTTCTTTGCTTGTGATTTTAAACTTAGACTTTGTTTTAATAATTAGAAACTTTGGCCTTATGCCATTGAATTTTCTAACTCTTTCTTGAATCAAATTTGTAAATAAACTTAATCATATTGAATTGAAATTTCAAAAGACAAAAAGAACTAACAACTCCATTCAAATTTTTGGCCCCTTGGTGCCTTCTCTTATTAACTTTTGTTAAAAGCAATGCACCAACTCATTTAAATTTTTTACCACGAACTACGAGGTTTTGATCCCTCATTTTTATATTGGTATGTAGGCACAAGACCACACAAAAATATAATCAATGAATTATTTTCTCATCCCCACACTCTATTTTTTTCTCAAACATCTTTTATACCAAAAACATATGCACACATAAAAAAGGGCTCCCTAGGAGTACCTAAGACACTTTGGGTGCTAACACATTCCCTCTGTGTAACCAACCCCTTACCTGTAATCTCTGACATTTTATTATTTTTTTGATTTGAAAACTTCTTATCTTTTGGTTTTGTTCGTACTTTTCTCCTTTCCTTTGGAAACAATAAAAGCGTGGTGGCGACTCTGATTTTATTGACGTTAAGCTTATCCATAGCTCGATGGTCATGAATTTACCGATACACCTAACATCCTTATCAGTTTTTACTCATACCCAACCAAATATACTATCGAGTCTCTCAATACTTCTAATTTTTCCCCTTTTGGTATTTTTCCATCTAACCAATGAACCTGCTCCCTCTTCAGTTGATCGAAACTACAGATGTTCTAGAAGAGCATCAACATCGGAGACTTGTCTCTTGAATAAATACTTTTCCATAGCGACGACGAACATCAAATATGTTTGCAATATGGCGAAATGAGATGTGAAAAAATGAATCACACAACACATCTATTTATATATAAAAAAATTCACATTACACTTCCAAATTACACATGGGCGCCAATTGGATTGACAACATCATGTGCTATAGTCAATCCAATTGGCGCCCCCACTTAAAATTTAAGGATAGACGCCAATTTGACTGACGCCTATACCTTACGTTTTTTTTTTAAATTAGGATAGTTTGAGAATTTTTTTAAAATTGATTTTTTTTTAGAAAAAATAGGTTATATGGGTAAAAAATTCAATCTTTCAATTACATTAAAATCACCAAAATTATCAAATAATAGAATCATTTAATCTATTCCCAGTTCGGGTCTATGGATAAAACTGATTTGATGTTTGTCATCACTGCTCATGGTTGCGTAATCCCTTACATCATTTCTTTTATGCATTCACATAATATTGCCAGAAATCGAAAGTCCAACTATTAAACAGTGACAATATAAAAAAAAAGTATACACTATTTAAATTCAATATAGTATTCTAGTTGACTATAAATCCTTCCTCTTTATATCAAATAAATATTTCCGGTTCTATATATATACACAAGTAAATATTAGAAACGAATCAGTGAGCATAAAACAACTATATTAGTAAACAATTAAAGCGCTAATATGGAAGATGTGATGCTTTTTGGAATGGTGATAAGTCCATTTGTGACCAGGGTGGAGATTGCGTTAAAATTGAAGGGAATTGAATACAAATATGTGGAAGAAAAGGCTGGTAACTTGAGTGAGAAAGCCATCAAATACAACCCTGTTTATAAGAAAGTTCCTATATTTGTTCATAATGAAAAGCACATATCAGAGTCTATTGTGATTCTTGAGTACATTGATGAAACTTGGAAACAAAACCCGATACTGCCTTCTGATCCTTACGAAAAAGCCTTAGCTCGTTTCTGGTCAAAGTTCATAGTTGACAAGGTAATTTTTAATCTCATAAAAGATTTAGATCCTGAGAATATGTTTCTCTTAAGTTTGAATACCGCTAAATATAAATAACTATTGTATTGAGACAAGTTTATATAGAATTTTGACACTAAGATTTGTCCTCTTGAATTAATCGTTCCCAAGGCCGGATATTAATATTTTAAAAAAATATAACTATTATTTTGTGAAACCAGCTTATGAATGCTGCAAGGAAAGCTATTTTCTATCATGATGAGAAAGAGCTTGAGCAAGGTATTGAGGAAACAACGGTTGCTCTTCAGCTTCTTGAGAATGAGCTAAAGGACAAGTTCTTTGGTGGAGATGAGATTGGAATTGTTGACATTAGTGCTGTCATCATAGCTTATTGGCTCCCTATTATACAAGAAGCATTTGGATTGAAGTTGTTTACTAGTGAGAAATTTCCCAAGCTTTATAATTGGAGCCAAGACTTCAACAGTCACTCAATTGTTAAGGAATTATTGCCTCCTAGGGAAACCCTTATGACCAATTACAAAGGTGTTTATGAAAGGCACGTTGCTTCAAAATAGATCTATTGAAGGAGAAATATCTAAACTCATCGTTTGTAATTTTAATTTCTATTTGAAATTTAGTTGATCAAAACCTAGAATATTTTCTTGTTTAAAATATTTCAGAATTTTTCTTGGTGTCATAGGAATCGTATTTACACTCATGTTTCTCCTTTAATAATTTGTGTTGATATTAATGGCAAAATTATATTTTATGATTGAAATTGTTTTATTATTTTTAGTTAGTAAGTTATTTATGTAATTTGAGATATAATAAATATGTATTATAAAAACCAGTCATTCATATTTTCATTTTTTTAGTTTTGAACCTCATTATTTTTTAGACTCATGTTTGTTTATCGGTTTTAATTATTTTAAGAATTTAATTCTCCATCTTATTTTATGACGTGAAAGTGGATGGATTATGTGGGATCTCATTAACAGAGTTTTGATTTGATTGAATCATACTATGCTTTGTATGAAATTGATTATTTACAATTGTAGTGATGATGATGTACACCTTACAATAAGCATGCATGCATGCTCTTCCATGCACACATGCATCCTGAAGTTACAACAATGCTTGCTTGTTCTATATGTTGTGAAGCTTATGAAATGTACATACTAGTCATGTACTATATGATATATCTAAGTTTACATGCTCTTTTCTTAATACACCCCCTCAGGTTCAAAGAGTTTTGAAAAATGCGACTTTGAGCTTGGTCCGTAACTCATGAAATGCTAAAGTATCAAGTGGTTTTGTAAGTGTATCCGCAATTCGTACATTGTCTGGAATATGGTGAATCTTCAATTTTTTTGCAATGATGCGTTCACAGACAAAGTGGATATCTAGTTCAATGTGTTTAGTCCTCAAGTGGAGAATAAGATTATGAGATAGTAGCACCGTACTTTGGTTGTCACATAATAAGATAGGTGAAATAAATGAAATGGAAAGCTCAGCAAATAATGACTCGATCCACGAGATTTCAGAAGTGGTATGGGCAAGTGCCGATATTCCGCTTCAGTGCTCGAACAAGCAACGGTGGGCTGATTTTTTGAGCTCCTTGATACAAGGTTTGGTCCAAGAAAGATACACGAGCCTGAGGTATAACGTCAATCATCTGGATCATTGGCCTAATTGGAATCACTATAGGCCATGGGAGAGAGTTTGTGAGACGTTATCGCATGTGCAAGATGCGGGCCATGAGTGATTGTGCCACTAAAGTATCGTAAGATGCGTTTGACAACTTCCAAGTTAGACTCAAACGGTGAGGCCAGAAATTGACACACCTTATTGACACTAAATGTAATATCTAGCCATGTAAGTGTGACATGGTGCATCGCGCCTACAAGTGATATGTAGTATTAAGGATTTAAAAGTCCAACCATGTATTCTTAACTTACAGGTGCTGAGCATTCGTGTAGTTACACTCTTGGTGTTTGACATATTAACTCGATTTAGTAGGTCACGATGTAGTTGGTTTGAGTGTGATGCAAGTTTCCATCGGGAAGATGATTCACCTCGATGCCAAGGAAGTATACATGTCTTCCTAACTTTTTGAGTGAAAATGTGGCATGTAGTGAGTCGATTAGCTTGTGTTTTAAGGTGGATGGCGAACTTGTAAGTAAAATGTCATCCACATAGACTAAGGAATACATGGTAACACCTTGATGTGAGTACATGAACAAGGAATGTTGACATTTTACATGCAAGAGGCCAAACATGATAAGAGCTTGAGCAAAATTTTCATACCAGGCACGCGGGGCCTGCTTGAGGCCATACGATGCTTTATGAAGCTTGTAGACAAGTGTTGTGTCCTGATGCTCGAAATCGAGAGGTTGAGTCATGAAGATTTCTTCTTGAAGAGAACCATTAAAGAACACATTATTTTCATTAATTTGGTCCATCTCCCAATGATAGGTCAAAGCAGGTGTGAGAATAATTCGAATTATGGTGGGTTTGATCACAAGAGAGAATGTCTCATTGAAGTCGAAGCCAAATTGTTGATGATATCCCTTGGCGATAAGTTGGACCTTATATTTGTGAACTAAACCATCTGGGTTTTCTTTCACCTTGAAGACCCACATACAACCAACAAGTTTCCAATGAGGTGAGAGGGTGGTGAGGGACCAAGTCTTGTTTTCTAAGAGGGTGTGATATTCTTCTTGTAAGGCTTTGAACCAGTCAGGGTTAAATAAAGCTTGCTTAACTAAGTAAGGTTCGACATCTACTAATAGAGCCTTTAGCTTGAAGTGAACAATATTTTCTCGTGTGAGCATAAGATGAATGTTAAATTGAACAACTACAAGTATAGTTGAGTTGTGTACAAACTATATGTGAAACCTTTTGTTAGATGTATTTTGTATGATATCAAAACTAGGATACTTTAGCATTTATATATATTGGACGGTATCCTCTGAGTCTTAATGTGCATTTTAGCATTAGGAAGCATAAAAATATTTTGAAATGATTTAGAAAAGGTTTCATGCATTAAAAACAAGTTTTTATGGGAAAAACAGTCTATGTGTCGACATATACGTGTTATAGGTCGACATATAGAAGAAATGTTTTTCTAAAGATCGACACATACGAGTTACAGGTTGACTCATGTAAGTGATTTTAAATCATGTAGCTTTTGTTTGATGTGTCAACTGCATGTGTCGACACATGAGCTATACAGGTCGACACATGAGCTATACAGGTCGACACATGACCTATACAGGTTAACACATTCATCAAACAGGTCGACACATGACTTACATAGGTAGACACATGCAACCTATTTTTCAAAAAATTCATGACTTTTTCAAATATTTTGGATTCCTTTTTGCCTCCAACTTACATACATATAAATAAACCAACATGAAACCGGTATTTTAAAGAAATCTCATCATCTTCAACCTACATTTTATGCATACACACAAATAAATTACACATAATCATTCTTTGTTTGGGTGCCATCTAGAATTAGGGTTGATAACGTCCAAATAAGGTTGTTAAATTGTGAATTGGGTTGAGATCTTTGAGGGTTTCGAATAGGAAAACCAAGTTGGGATTTTCTTTCAAGATCAATTAAGGATTTGAAGGTTTTGGACAAGATTATGCAATTTGGATCTGATCGAGTGAAAGCTTTGAAGAATGAGAGTTTCTTGCAAAGGAGTAGCGTGGGACGGTGGGTCATATTGGTAAATCTTGGGTTACAATAATTCACAATTTGGATTCGATCGATTGAAGGCTTTGAAGAATGAAAGGTTCTTGCAAAGGAGTAGCGTGAGATAGTGAATTAAATTAGCATTGTTGGATGACTTGATCGAGCTCAGATAAAGGAAAGAGAAAGTGTTAGAATCAACATCAAACATAGGATTTGTAGGGTTGAATTGCTACATTTTTGTTGTATACTACTTTTCTAAAGTAAGGTTAATTTCATTATCACAATTCGATTTTGAATTAACGGAAGACGTACCCATAGCGATGCCGATTGGGGAACTGCCTAAACAAATCCTTGTGTACTCTTTCTCTCTCTCTCTCTCTATAAATATATATATATATATATATATATATATATATATATATATATATATATATATATATATATATATATATATATATATATATATATATATATATATATATATATATATATATATATATATATATATATATATATATATATATATATATATATATATATATATATATATATATATATATATTTCATTTGCAAATTATTGAATTCATCGATTGTGCGATCAATACGTTTGGTTAATCCTTTTGAAAACCATTTGAAAAATGTTTTGTTTAGTTGATCAAAATCTATTAGATTGTGGTTGAATTTGAAGATCAACAAAATCATACAAATTTCTAAACAAAATCAATTGTGCACAAGGTGTTTGCTAATTTGTCTCTATTATATTTTCGTGTGTTTTATCATTGAGAATAGTCTATACTTTTAGAATTGCATTAAATTTATTGTGGTTGAAAATTATTTGTTCAAATTTGTGTTCATTATCGTACTTTGATTGCATTTACGCATATCAAATCTTTTCGATAGTGGTTCGGTTAGATGGTTTGATCTGGCTCATTACGCCATAAAATTTTTCAAAACAATTTTTGTTCAAGTTCTTATCTTGGGATCTATTCACCCCCATCTAGATCATTGCCTATCATATAACAAATGATATCAGAGGTCAGTTTAATTCCATGCTTCAATATTCACTTATTAGAAATGGCTACCGAACCTAAAAGGGCATACAATAAAGCGCTCATTTTTATTAGTGAAAATTTTGGCTATTGGAAAACTTGTATGTGTATCCATATCAACTCGGTTGATAAGGGTGTATGGGGTATCATCACCAATGGTCCTAATCAAATTACAATGACAAATGGTGAAGGCGTCGTCATACCTAAATCGGAAGATCAATGGAATCATAATGATTAGAAATTATGGTCACATGATTGGGAGGCACAAAATATTCTCATATCCATACTCTGTATTGATGAATATTATTGTTTTTCCTATTGTGAAAGCACCAAATCTATGTGGGACTCATTAGAAGTTTCCCATGAGGGAACTAATGAAGTCAAACAAGCTAAGACTAATACCACGAATCAAGAGTTTGAACTATTTCGCATGAAGCATGGTGAAACCATTGCCGACATGAAAAAGAGGTTCACACATATTGTAAATCGGTTGAATACTCTAGGTAAGCCTATTCAAATGATATTTATACTAATAAATTTTTGAGGTGTCTTAATAGGTAACGACAACCCAAGATCAGCACAATCAAAGAAGCGAATGATCTTAAAAAACTTGACCTCATAACTTTATTTGGCAAGCTAGAAGAACATGAGCAAGAACTCACTATACTGGAAAAATATGAAAAAGAGCATGTGATGATGATGAAGAAGGATAGAGGTCAATAAAAGGAGGTAGAAAAGAAGTCTATTGCTCTAAAGACTTCAAGTTCAAAGTCCTCAACCAATGAGCAAAGTGATTGTGAAACAAGAGATGACAAGAATTACGATGATGAAGAGATGGGGTTGTTTGTCAAAAGGTACCATATGTATATAAGGAAAAATGGAGTCAAGTACTCTGACAAGAACCTAATCAAATTTAGAAGACTATCTAACTCCTCAAAGGAAGTTGAGATTAAGAAGGGTAGGCTTATTAGTTCATGCTACAATTAAGGAAAAGTTGGTCATTATAGGTCAGATTGTCCTATGATCTTATTCTCAATTACAAAAAGCTCTTGAAAATTTTCATAGAGAATTTGTAGAAGCTTTTAAGAAGTTAGCTTCAAACAAAATAATATTTTCTCATTTAGAAGATAAATTTTTAGAAACTAAAAATAAAATGGAAGATCTTAAGTAATTTATTGTAGATATTCAAAAAGAAAAGAATAAGGATGAAAAGTCTTCATGGTTTGGCTGTCAAACTTGTCACATTTAGAAAAAAGAGGTAAGCACTCTTCAAGATAAATTGGACAAATCATTACAATCAAAGACTACATTTGGTATTGCTCCATAAAAGTTTAAATGGTCTTTTAACCCTTCAAATAAAAAGTATAAATATGTTCAAAAGGACTCAAATAGAAAAAGTACATCTCATTGGTCTTGTCACTATTGTTGCAAGAAAGGTCATACAATTGAAAAATGCAAGTTTAGGAAATTTTTTGTTCCTAAAAGTGCTTTTCAATGGTTTCCCAAATGCAACATTGCTTTCATTCACTCTCAAGGATACAATAAAACTTTGATACCTATTACTTTTGTTTTATTCTATAGGTTTAATGTCTTGGCTCTAGAGAGAAAATGTGTTTTCTCGATAGTGGATGCTCAAGGCATATGACGGGTGATATATCTTTATTCATTGACTTTGTACCAAAGAAGAAGGGGTTTGTAACCTATAGATACAACAATAAGGGAGCAATACTTGGAAACGGTAGTGTAGGTAATCCCTCGTCTACTACTATCTTCGATGTTATGTTAGTTGATGGTCTTAAACATAATCTTCTTAGCATTAGTCAACTATGCGACAATGGCTTTAAAGTTAGCTTTACAAATACTTGTTCCTTGTTTGAACATAATGAAAATAAAGATTATATGTTTAAAGGCTTGGGGGGTTAATAACACCTATATGCTTAATTTAGATGATGTATCCTTGGTAGGAACTAAGTGTCTAGTGACCATGAGTGAAAACTCATGGTTATATGGCATAGACACCTATCTCATTGGAGCAATAATCAGAAACCCAGTGCCAACTAAGATATGTCACAAAGCCAACAAGTTCCATTTTGAAGGAAGGCATCACAGTTGGAAGAGAGTTTGCAAAATTTCATTAAAGGCACTAAAAGTAGTTTTGATCCGATAAATAAAAACTATGAGAAAATGAGTAGAAATCAGGATGAGTTCATAAAAAATATGGAGTTAAAGATTGGTCAGCTATCTAGAGAAATAACAACTTTGCCTAGCTCGAGTGGAGGATTCACGGGTAACACTATATACAATCCTAAGAATGAAACATGCAAGGTCGTGGATACAGGTTCAAAGGGACTTATTGAATAACGCAACAAAAAGACAATTCAAAAAGGCGTGATTGAAAGAGAAGGGAAGGGGAATCAAGGTAATGAAGAAGAAATAGGAGTCACCCTTGATCACTTCATTGATAAAAATTATCCTCGGATAAGAACGAAGTAGAAACTCCTGACCAAACAAATCCCCCCTACTGGATTACATTAAACCATATTTCCCTATAATTAAAAAGGAAGTTGTTCAAGAGGATGAAGCAACGATGTTTGCAAAGTTCACGGAAATGTTAACTAATCTCCAGGTAAGTATTTAGTTCCATGAAATTTTAGAACTGATGCCTAAATTTATTAACTTTATGAAGGTATTGTTAAAGGGTACAAAATAGAAAGTAAGCAAGGGACATCTAAAAAAGACCAAAGAAGAGGAAGTGGTAAGATCTCAAGTTTTGCCACAAAAACTAAAAGATCCAGGAAAGTTTACTATTTCTTGCAATATCGGTAAGGTGAATATCCAACATGCTCTGTGTGATCTTAGATCTAGCATAAATTTCATGCCACTGAAAATGGTAAAAGAGTTGAATGTGGGTGACATCACACCGAGTAACATGACTCTCACTCTAACTGACTCATTTGTTACTCAATCAATTGGTATTTTGCGTGACGTATTAGTACATGTCGACGGACTGGTATTTTCTATGGATTTTATAGTGTTGGATACAAAGGGAACTTCACGAGGATCTGTTATTCTCGGACGATCATTCTTGGAAACCAGGAAAGCAAATATTGATGTAGAAACTGGTGAACTTATCTTGAAGTTCAATAAAAATAAAGTTGCTTTCAAAGTGTATGATTGGATACCGTATGTTGAGAATTTGGATACTATCTATCATTTGGAGGCAAAAGGTATCAAGGTGGATATAGGACAAAGAAGAAGTGAAGTGACTGATGTGAGGGTATCCCTTGTGCTTGACGTATTTTGAGAATTGAGTGTCAACCTATTGACGTAAAAGAAGTGTTGGATGAGAGGAAACCCATCAATTTTTAAATTACTTTTTGTTTTTAAGAAATTATTTTATATTCAATTCAAGGCTAGCCTAAGAGGAAGTAGCCACTCAAGCATCAATTTTTCCATGAAGATATTTATGACCTTAATAAATTTATTGTTCACTTTTTCTTTCTTAGAGTGTATCCGTGCAATTTTATTTTATCTGGTTTGATCTATGTCTGATCATATTTTCTAGTTTGATTGACACACTGGGGAAAAGTTTTTTATTTATAACTTTGAGCCTTTATTGCCGCCTTGTAGAGTAACATCCTTTGCAAGCCATTTCAAACCTAAGCCTTTTTTTCGGTGACGTAGCCTTCAACTCTTAATCATTTGACTTGAACGATTCTTTCTTTCCACCCTCTCTTTGGAGTTAGGTAGAATTTTGACTCTTAAAGTTTATGAAAAAGATTAAGTTTAGGGTTGCTCTTGGAACTGGACAAAGTTATAAGTTTGGGGTTGGGGTACTAGAGTTAAGTGGTCAAAATTTCAAAAATATTGAGAAAATAAGAAGTGGAAAAGTCACTTCTTCAAAAAAGAATGAAAAAAAATAAAAAAGAATGACCAAAACTCTAGTACTAACAAAAAGAAAGGAAACTGTTCGACAATAGAAGGAGAACTAGGTACCTAACTCCAAAGGTTTAAACCTACTTTCCTAAAAATATCATATCCGCACATAGGCCAAGTTACAACCTGAAAAGACCTCTTATGTGTGTGTTATGATTTCTATGATAAACCATATTAGAACATGATCAATCTAAGTATAATTTATTTTACATATTCATTGAGTGATAACCCTATCCATTGAGCGAGTAAAGTGAGCTGAGAGACAGATTGAGTACTCGTCAATGTTGAAGGTGTAACACCCTTCTAAAATACCCCAAATATTTAATTAAAATAGCAATATATCAATCAGAGTAATTATGCAATTAAGGGTGTCACACAATCCTTACACACCATTCACCATCATAACTGTCATGCTCTTTTATTAATTCAAAACATAAAGTATTTGCACAATACGCTGCGGATAGAAATCAAATCAATCATGCAAAACATGTAACACATTACATGTAAAATTATTCAACAAGGTAAAACATCTCGTCCCGATGTTACATCTATCAGAGCATGACCCACTAAGGAGACTACACTAGACTCCAAGCACTAGCTTCTACTCAATCACTGCTCGTTACCTGAAAACATAGTTGTAAGGGTGAGTTCCTCAATCGATATAATAAGCATTATAAAATATCATGTAATGCTAAGTAAATAACACATCAATCACCCTAATCATATCACACCTTCAGTAACGGCACATCAACTCAAATATCATACTCAATACCAATACAATTCATACTCATACTCAATGCCAACACAAACACACGTATAATATTGGAATACATCCATTCATACTATACGCCATACATACATTATGCAATGAGACTCCATGCATGCGGTACCGACTATTCGTGAACATATAGTTCACCTCACCGATCAAATCCAGATACGGCTACCAAGCCCACTAGTCCCACTCATTTGAGACCTAGTGACTCACTCACTAATTCCTCACCATGGGAATTAGCTACCACCAACTCACTAGTTCCTCACCACGGGAATTAGCTACCACCCCAAGGGCTATGCTATGCACGCTAATCACCTAGCATGCAAACATCAACAACAATCCACAATGATTTACTCACTAATTCCTCACCATGGGAATTAGCTACCACCATAAAGGCCACAATATGCATGCTAAATCACCTAGCAATGCAAAATCATCAACAATAATCCACAATGGACATATGCTCACACTCTAAGCCATAAACAGTCCATTCACAATTGCATACATAACATATACATTCACAGCATTATGCATACCATCATACATCATCAACACATGTATCAAAACATCATATCATGTCAAATAATTAATCACAGTATTAGCACACTCCACTAATACCTATACTGCTCAAAACAGCGGGAATTAATCCCTATTACATCATACGCCAACATAGGCCAAACACCAATTATGCACACATTA
Source organism: Lathyrus oleraceus (assembly GCF_024323335.1). NCBI lineage: Eukaryota > Viridiplantae > Streptophyta > Magnoliopsida > Fabales > Fabaceae > Lathyrus > Lathyrus oleraceus. Next base: position 341,077,131 of record NC_066581.1, read on the forward strand.
TTCAAATATTAATTTTTCACTTTTCCAACAGTGTTAACCGGTTAACGCCCTGGGTTAACCGGTTAACGCATCACAGAACACGCTTTCTGGCAAAACTCAACAGTGTTAACCGGTTAACGCCCTGGGTTAACCGGTTAACGCAAACAGAACAGCAGTTTTCACAAATCACAACAGTGTTAACCGGTTAACGCCCTGGGTTAACCGGTTAACGCAAGCAAAACAACAATACCTCACAATTCCTAACTGTGTTAACCGGTTAACACCCTGGGTTAACCGGTTAACACCCTGGGTTAACCGGTTAACGCAAGACAGAAAGCTGTTCCTGCGCTAACACGAAGCAGAATGCAGAATTCTCCGCATTTTCCGCCGTTGGAGGACTTCCGGACCTCCGATTCCAATTCCGTAAAAAGCTATACATTCGGGAAATCACAACTCACACAAATACAGATTCAATCACAGCTTTAACACAACTTATCCAACACAATTTTTCAGCATTCAACATCCCAATTAGGGTCAATTCAACGGTTTATCACTACCCATTACATGTTAACCAATAATACCCATTAAACGACGATAAACCCCCCTTACCTGAGTTAATCCGGCAAATCTTTAAGCTTCGAGCTTTTCCGTTCTTCAACCCTTGCTCTCTTGCTCTTCCTCTTTGCCCTTTCTCCCTTTTCAGTCGCTTCTCTGCTTTTCACGTGAAACCCTTTCTTTACCAAATGGAACTCTTTTTCTTATTTCCAACTTATATATATTTTCCAATAATTATTATTCCAATAATAATAATAATCCAATAATATTCCAATTATTTAATTAAATTAATAAATATAATATTAACTTAAATTAAATAATTATCTTATTTTTATCGGGGTGTTACAACTCTCCCCCACTAAAAGAGTTTTCGTCCTCGAAAACATAACTCAAGCGAATAACTCGGGATAAGACTCCTTCATCTGACTCTCAAGTTCCCAAGTCACATTGCCACCTGCTTGTCCTCCCCAAGCTACCTTCACCAAGGCAATCTCTTTACCCCGCAACTGCTTCAACTCTCGATCCTCGATCCTCATAGGTGATGTTTCAACAGTCAGGTTATCTCTCACCTGTACATCATCCACTTGGACCACATGCGACGGATCAGGAATGTACCTCCTCAACTGAGACACATGGAAAACCTCATGCAAATTCGCAAGTGACGGCGGTAAAGCGATACGATAGGCTACCTCTCCTATCCTCTCCAAAATCTGATAAGGACCAATAAATCGAGGTGTCAACTTCTTCGACTTCAAAGCTCGACCAACCCCAGTTATCGGAGTAACACGAAGAAACACATGATCTCCCTCTTGAAACTCAAGTGACTTCCTCCTCTTGTCGTGATAACTCTTCTGACGACTCTGAGCAATTCTCATCTTCTCCTGAATCATCTTAATCCTTTCCGTAGTCTGTTGAACAATCTCCGGTCCAACCACAGCACTCTCACCGGACTCATACCAACATAAAGGTGTCCGACATCTCCTACCATACAAAGCTTCAAACGGTGCCATACCAATGCTCGAATGAAAACTATTGTTGTAGGTAAACTCAATCAAAGGTAAGTAACAATCCCAAGCACCTCCCTTTTCCAAAACACAAGCCCTCAAAAGATCCTCTAGTGACTGAATCGTCCTCTCAGTCTGACCATCAGTCTGCGGATGATATGCAGAACTCAATCTCAGCTTAGTTCCCAAAGCCCTCTGCAAACCTTCCCAGAACTTCGATGTAAATCTAGGATCTCTGTCCGAAACAATACTAGACGGAATACCATGCAAACTTACAATCTTCTCAATATACAACTCAGCTAATCTCTCTAACGAATAGTCCATTCTGATCGGAATGAAATGAGCCGATTTCGTCAATCTATCTACAATCACCCAAATAGCTTCAAAATTCTTACTTGTCCTCGGTAAACCAGAAACAAAATCCATACTGATACTATCCCACTTCCACTCTGGAATAACCAACGGTTGCATTAGCCCAGACGGCTTCTGATGCTCAATCTTTGACTTCTGACAAGTCAAACAAGAATAAACAAAACTCGCAATTTCTCTTTTCATTCCCGGCCACCAAAATAACTTTTTCAAATCATGATACATCTTCGTAGCTCCAGGATGAATACTCAGGCCACTACGATGTCCTTCCTCAAGAATACTCTTCTTAAGTTCGGTAACATCCGGAATACACACCCGATTACCAAATTTCAAAACACCATTCTCATCAACTCTGAATTCACCACCTTGACCTTGATTCACTAGAGTCAACTTATCAACCAAAAGCACATCGGATTTCTGACCCTCTCTAATCTCATCCAGAATACCACTCGTTAACTTCAACATTCCCAATTTAACACTATTGTGAGTACTCTCACACACCAAACTCAAGTCTCTAAACTGCTCAATCAAATCCAATTCCTTAACCATTAACATAGACATATGCAATGATTTCCGACTCAATGCATCAGCCACTACGTTTGCTTTACCCGGATGGTAATTCAAACCAAAGTCATAATCCTTCAGAAATTCTAACCATCTCCTCTGTCTCATATTCAGCTCTTTCTGATCAAACAAATACTTTAAACTTTTATGGTCACTGAAAACCTCAAACCTTGACCCGTACAAGTAATGCCTCCATAACTTCAGAACAAACACCACAGCTGCCAACTCTAAATCGTGTGTCGGATAGTTCCTCTCATGAACCTTCAGTTGTCTCGAAGCATAAGCTACAACCTGCTTACTCTGCATCAAAACACCACCCAAACCCAACAATGAAGCATCACAGTAAACCTCAAATGATTCCGACGAACTCGGTAATATCAGAATAGGAGCAGTAGTCAACCTTCTCTTTAACTCTTGGAAACCTTCTTCACACTTTGAGTCCCAAACAAACGCTTGCCCCTTTCTAGTCAACATCGTTAACGGTAACGCCAACTTAGAAAATCCCTCAATGAATTTCCTATAATAACCAGCCAAACCAAGAAAACTCCTTATCTCGGAAACTGACTTCGGAGCTTCCCACTTAGACACCGCTTCTATCTTAGAAGGATCAACAGCAATACCATCTCTTGAAATCACATGACCAAGAAAACTAACCTCTTCTAACCAAAATTCACACTTTGACAGTTTAGCAAATAACTTCTTTTCTCGTAGAACTCCTAAAACCACTCTCAAATGCTCAACATGCTCTTCTTCATATTTCGAATACACCAAAATATCGTCAATAAACACCACAACAAACTGATCTAGGTACGGATGGAAAATCCTATTCATATACTCCATAAATACTCCAGGCGCATTAGTCACACCAAAAGGCATTACAGAATACTCATAATGTCCATACCTTGTTCTGAAAGCAGTCTTCTGAATATCCTCAGTTTTCACACGTATCTGATGATACCCTGATCTCAAATCTATTTTGCTGAACACACTCGCACCAACCAACTGATCCATCAAATCATCAATTCTCGGCAAAGGATACCGATTCTTGATCGTCACTTTATTCAGTTGCCTGTAGTCCACACACAACCTCATAGTACCTTCTTTCTTCTTAACCAATAACACTGGTGCACTCCACGGTGACACACTCGGACGAATAAATTTCTTATCCAACAGATCTTCCAACTGACTCTTCAATTCAGTTAATTCAACAGCAGACATACGGTACGGAGCCATCGATATCGGCCTAGTACCAGGTACCAAATCAATCGAGAACTCAACTTCACGCTCTGGCGGTAATTCATTCACTTCTTCAGGAAACACATCAGGAAAATCACACACCACAGCTAGATCGCAAATCACCAGTTTATCATTAGCCTCCAAAGTTGCTAACAGCATAAACAACTCTGCCCCATCTGCTACTGCCTCATTCACCTGCCTCGCTGATAGAAACAAACTCTTTCCTTCCTCAATCTCAGGAAAGATCACAGTCTTATCAAAACAGTTGATATAAACTTGGTTAAACACCAACCAGTTCATACCCAAGATAACATCAATCTGCACTAGTGGAAGACACACGAGGTCTATCCCAAAGTCTCTACCAAAAATACTCAAAGGACAATTTAAACAAACTGAAGTAGTAGTCACTGAACCCTTCGCAGGAGTATCAATCACCATACCCCCATGCATCTCAGATATCTCTAATTTAAGTTTCACAGCACAATCCAAAGATATAAAGGAATGAGTCGCACCTGTGTCAATAATAGCTACAAGAGGAAAGCCATTAATATAACACGTACCTCGGATCAAACGATCATCTGCAGAAGTCTCAGAACCCGATAAAGCAAAGACCTTGCCTCCCGACTGGTTCTCTTTCTTCGGCTTAGGACACTGTGGACTGATATGACCCACTTCTCCACAGTTGAAACAAGTCACAGTCTTCAACCGACACTCTGCAACCAAGTGACCACCTTTGCCACACTTAAAACACTTCTTCTCATTACTGGTACACTCATGGATACGATGTCCAGCTTGACCACATCTGAAACACTTAGCAGGGGCACTGGAGTCTCCTCCACTAGGCCTCTTCATCCCACTCTGTCTCTGGAAACCTTTGCCAACTGCATACGGCTTCCCACGATCATTCTGATTCTTGCCTTTCCTATCAATGTAACACCCTTCTAAATGCCCCAAAATATCTAATTTAAAATAACAACATATTACTCAGAGTAATTATGCCCCGAAGGGTGTCACACAATCAATTCATAACAATTATCAGAATGCCCTGTCATGCTCATTTATTTAAATCAAAATAAGGTTCTTTTGCATAATTCGCAGCGGAATAAAATCCAACATCAATATAAAGCATGTAACACCATACATGTAAATCGTTCAACAACCAATATCACATTAATTAAAACATTCCCTCCCGATGTTACATCTATCAGAGCATGACCCGCTAAGGACGACACTAGACTCCAAAGAATAGCTTCTACTCAACTCACTGCTTGTTACCTGAAAAATGGTTGTAAGGGTGAGTTCCTCAATCAATATAATAGGCATTATACAACATTATGTAATGTTAAGTAAATAACGCATCAATTCACCCAATTCAGACAACACATTCCAATAACGGCAGTATTCACTTCAACATCACGCTTAACAATAATATATCATATGCATGATTCTCAAACCATATTCAACACCAACAACACAACACAACGATTTACTCACTAATTCCTCACAATGGGAATTAGCTACTCTATGCAGGCATTATGCAATGAGACTACACATATGCGGTACCGACTCTTCTTGAACATGCAGTTCAAGCTCACCGATCCCTCCGGATACGGCTACTAAGCTCACTAGTCCCACTCATTGAGATCTAATGACTCACTCACTAATTCCTCACCATGGGAATTAGCTACAGCCCCGAAGGCTAGACTATGCAAGCTAATCATCTAGCATGCAAACATCAACAACAAATCCACAATGATTCACTCACTAATTCCTCACTATGGGAATTAGCTACAGCCCCAAAGGCTAGAATATGCATGCTAATCACCTAGCAATGCAACAACAACAACAACTCAAGAATAGACATAAGCTCACACTCTAGGCCATAAAATAGTCTATTCACAATTGCATACATTCACATCATCATGTAAACCATCACATATTATCAACATAATTAATCACAAAAGCATATCACATCATGCCACATATTCAAACACAGTATTAGCACACTCTACTAATACCTATACCACTCAAAACAACGGGAAATAACCCCTATCACATCATATCTCAGCTAAGTCACATCACTCAGCCTAAACAACCAAAAACTGCACAACAGTAACGCAGAAAATCACAATCCTGCCCATACGCGTATTGCCCACGCCTGGCCAAACCCATACGCGTAATGCCCACTCTCATACGCGTATTGCGCGTTTCCTCGCCCAACTCATACGCGTATCACCTGTCTCATACGCGTATGCTACGCGTAACAACTTCCCATTACGCGTACCAACAGAGACCAATTTACGTTCAAAATATCATCTTTTCCTCCCATACGCGTAATGCTTCCCCCCATACGCGTACCAACATCTCATACGCGTATTGCCTAGTGCCATACGCGTATGACCAGAGACCAGAACTCTCAGATCTGCAATGGCTTTTCCTGCTACGAGTTCGATTCGATCTAACCTTCCACAGTCCAAATTTACACAGAAATCACTCATATCATCTAATCCGAATCATTCCCTATTCGATTTCACAACTCCTAACATTATCACATACAATTCCTACGAATTTCTTTCGATTATCACCCAATTTCGTTCATCAATTATTTCCACAAACTCCTCATAATCATCCAATTCAAAGGTAGATTAAAGGTCTATCACTACCCATGACATATCATCATATAATACCCGTCAATTAATGATAAACCCCCCTTACCTGAGTTAATCCGGCAGCCTCCGAGCTCCAAGCTTTTCTCCCTTCAACCCTTGTTCTCTGGTTCTCTTTTTGCCCTTTTCCACGTTCTGTCTCCTTTTTCCTTTTCTTTTCACGTGAAAACAATAAACCTTTTTACTCAATGGGACCTTTTTACTGATTTCCACTTTTATTCCAATAATAAAAATAATAATCCAATAATAATAATCCCAATAATTATTATTCCCAAAAATAATAATAATATAAATCCAACTTCCAATTATTCAATTAAATTAATAAATAAAATATTAATTTAAATTAAATAATTAGCTTATTTTAATTGGGGTGTTACAACTCTCCCCCACTAAAAGAGTTTTCGTCCTCGAAAACATACCTCAAGTGAACAACTCCGGATAAGACTCCTTCATCTGACTCTCGAGTTCCCAAGTCACATTGCCACCTGCTGGTCCTCCCCAAGCTACCTTCACCAAGGCAATCTCTTTACCCCGCAACTGCTTCAACTCTCGATCCTCAATCCTCATAGGTGATGTTTCAACAGTCAGGTTATCTCTCACCTGTACATCATCTACTTGGACTACATGCGACGGATCATGAATGTACCTCCTCAACTGAGACACATGAAAAACATCATGCAAATTCGCAAGCGACGGCGGTAAAGCGATACGATAGGCTACTTCCCCTATCCTCCCCAAAATCTGATAAGGACCAATAAATCGAGGTGTCAACTTCTTCGACTTCAAAGCTCGACCAACACCAGTTATCGGAGTAACACGAAGAAACACATGGTCTCCCTCTTGAAACTCAAGTGACTTCCTCCTCTTATCATGATAACTCTTCTGACGACTTTGAGCAATTCTCATCTTATCCTGAATCATCTTAATCTTTTCCGTAGTTTGTTGAACAATCTCCGGTCCAACCACAGCACTCTCACCGGACTCATACCAACATAAAGGTGTCCGACATCTCCTACCATACAAAGCTTCAAACGGTGCCATACCAATGCTCGAATGAAAACTATTGTTGTAGGTAAACTCAATCAAAGGCAAATAACAATCCCAAGCACCTCCTTTTTCCAAAACACAAGCTCTCAAAAGATCTTCTAATGACTGAATCGTTCTCTCAGTCTGACCATCAGTCTGCGGATGATATGCAGAACTCAATCTCAGCTTAGTTCCCAAAGCCCTCTGCAAACCTTCCCAGAACTTTGATGTGAATCTAGGATCTCTGTCCGAAACAATACTAGACGGAATACCATGCAAACTTACAATCCTCTCAATATACAACTCGGCTAGCTTCTCTAACGGATAATCCATTCTGATCGGAATGAAATGAGCCGACTTCGTCAATCTGTCAACAATCACCCAAATTGCCTCAAAATTCTTACTTGTCCTCGGCAAACCCGACACAAAATCCATACTGATACTATCCCACTTCCACTCTGGAATAGCCAACGGTTGCATTAGCCCAGACGGCTTCTGATGCTCAATCTTTGACTTCTGACAAGTCAAACAGGAATAAACAAAACTTGCAATTTCTCTTTTCATTCCCGGCCACCAAAATAACTTCTTCAAATCATGATACATCTTCGTAGCTCCAGGATGAATACTCAAACCACTACGATGTCCTTCTTCCAGAATACTCTTCTTAAGCTCAGTAACATCCGGAATACACACCCGACTACCAAATTTCAAAATACCATTCTCATCAACTCTGAATTCACTACCTTGACCTTGATTCACTAAAGTCAACTTATCAACCAAAAGCATATCGGATTTCTGACCCTCTCTAATCTCATCCAGAATACCACTCGTTAACTTCAGCATTCCCAATTTAACACTATTGTGAGTACTCTCACACACCAAACTCAAATCTCTAAACTGCTCAATTAAATCCAATTCCTTAACCATTAACATAGACATATGTAATGATTTCCGGCTCAATGCATCAGCTACTACATTTGCTTTACCCGGATGGTAATTCAAACCAAAATCATAATCCTTCAGAAATTCTAACCATCTCCTCTGTCTCATATTCAGCTCTTTCTGATCAAACAAATACTTTAAACTCTTATGGTCACTGAAAACTTCAAATCTTGATCCATACAAATAATGCCTCCATAACTTCAGAACAAATACCACGGCTGCCAACTCTAATTCATGTGTCGGATAGTTCCTCTCATGAACTCTTAGCTGTCTCGAAGCATAAGCTATAACCTGCTTATTCTGCATCAACACACCACCTAAACCCAACAACGAAGCATCACAGTAAACCTCAAATAATTCCGACGAACTTGGTAATATCAGAATAGGAGCAGTAGTCAACCTTCTCTTTAACTCTTGGAAACCTTCTTCACATTTCGAATCCCAAACAAACGCTTGCCCCTTTCTAGTCAACATCGTCAACGGTAACGCCAACTTGGAAAATCCCTCAATGAACTTCCTATAATAACCTGCAAGTCCAAGAAAACTTCTTATCTCAGAAACTGACTTCGGAGCTTCCCACTTAGACACCGCTTCTATCTTAGAAGGATCAACAGCAACACCACCTCTTGAAATCACATGACCAAGAAAACTAACCTCTTCTAACCAAAATTCACACTTTGACAGTTTAGCAAATAACTTCTTTTCTCGTAGAACTTCCAACACCACTCTCAAATGTTCAGCATGCTCTTCTTCAGATTTCGAATACACCAAAATGTCATCAATAAACACCACGACAAACTGATCTAGGTACGGATGAAAAATCCTATTCATATACTCCATGAATACTCCAGGCGCATTAGTCACACCAAAAGGCATTACCGAATACTCATAATATCCATACCTTGTTCTGAAAGCAGTCTTCTGAATATCCTCAGTTTTCACACGTATCTGATGATACCCAGATCTCAAATCTATTTTGCTGAACACACTAGCACCAACCAACTGATCCATCAAATCATCAATCCTTGGCAAGGGATACCGATTCTTGATCGTCACTTTATTCAGTTGCCTGTAATCCACACACAACCTCATAGTACCTTCTTTCTTCTTAACCAACAACACTGGTGCACCCCACGGTGACACACTCGGACGAATAAACTTCTTATCCAACAGATCTTCCAACTGACTCTTCAATTCAGCTAACTCCACAGCAGACATACGGTACGGAGCCATCGATATCGGTCTAGTACCAGGTACCAAATCAATCGAGAACTCAACTTCACGCTCTGGCGGTAATTCATTCACTTCTTCCGGAAACACATCAGGAAAGTCACACACCACAGCTAGATCGCCAATCCCCAGTTTATCTTTAGCTTCCAAAGTCGCTAACAGCATAAACAACTCTGCCCCATCAGCCACTTCCTCATTCACTTGCCTTGCTGATAGAAACAAACTCTTTCCTTCCTCAATCTCAGGAAAAATCACAGTCTTATCAAAACAGTTGATAGAAACTCGGTTAAACACCAACCAGTTCATACCCAGGATAACATCAACCTGCGCTAGTGGAAGGCACACAAGGTCTATCCCAAAGTCTCTACCAAAAATACTCAAGGGACAACTTAGACAAACTGAAGTAGTAGTCACTGAACCCTTCGCAGGAGTATCAATCACCATACTTCCAAGCATCTTAGATATCTCTAACTTAAGTTTCACAGCACAATCCAAAGATATAAAAGAATGAGTCGCACCGGTGTCAATAATAGCTACAAGAGGAAAGCCATTAATATAACACGTACCTCGGATCAAACGATCATCTGCAGAAGTCTCAGAACCCGATAAAGCAAAAACCTTGCCTCCTGACTGATTCTCTTTCTTCGGCTTAGGACAATGTGGACTGATATGACCCACTTCTCCACAGTTGAAACAAGTCACAGTCTTCAACCGGCACTCTACAGCCAAATGACCACCTTTTCCACACTTGAAACACTTCATCTCAGCACTGGTACACTCATGAACACGATGTCCAGCCCGACCACATCTGTAGCACTTAACAGGAGCACTGGAGTCTCCCCCACTAGGCCTCTTCATCCCACTCTGTCTCTGGAAACCTTTGCCAGCTGCATACGGTTTCCCACGATCGATCTGATTCTTACCTTTCCTATCAACCCTTTGCTGATAGCTCTCTGCTCTAGCCTTGGAATCCTGTTCAAATATTCTGCAACAGTCAACCAAATCAGAAAACACCCTGATTCGCTGATATCCAATTGCCTGCTTGATCTCGGGACGCAACCCGTTCTCAAACTTCACACACTTTGAAAATTCCCCAGCAGCCTCAGCATAGGGAGTATAATACTTTGACAGCTCTGTGAACTTAGCAGCATACTCCGTAACGGACCTGTTACCCTGCTTCAATTCCAAGAACTCAATTTCTTTCTTTCCTCTGACATCCTCGGGAAAATACTTCCTCAGAAATCTCTCTCTGAACACAGCCCAAGTAATCTCAGCCTCTCCAGCAGCTTCCAACTCAGTGCGAGTAGCAACCCACCAATCATCAGCTTCTTCTGATAGCATATGTGTACCGAACCTGACCTTCTGGTTATCAGCACACTCAGTTACTCTGAAGATCCTTTCTATCTCCTTCAACCACTTCTGAGCACCATCTGGATCGTATGCTCCCTTGAACATTGGAGGATTGTTCTTCTGGAACTCACTCAGTTGACGAGCAGCTCCCATTCCCACAACGTTCGGATTTCCTCCAAGTACTCCAGCTAGCATACCCAGAGCCTCAGCAATCGCAGCATCATCTCTACCTCTTCCAGCCATCTCTATTCTGAAACCCAAACAAACTAAAATGAGTACTGATAGGGTTACCCAACACCTATACCGTACAGGGGAAACAGAAAAATTACGACTCGACTCGACCGACTATGCTCTGATACCACTAATGTAACACCCTTCTAAATGCCCCAAAATATCTAATTTAAAATAACAACATATTACTCAGAGTAATTATGCCCCGAAGGGTGTCACACAATCAATTCATAACAATTATCAGAATGCCCTGTCATGCTCATTTATTTAAATCAAAATAAGGTTCTTTTGCATAATTCGCAGCGGAATAAAATCCAACATCAATATAAAGCATGTAACACCATACATGTAAATCGTTCAACAACCAATATCACATTAATTAAAACATTCCCTCCCGATGTTACATCTATCAGAGCATGACCCGCTAAGGACGACACTAGACTCCAAAGAATAACTTCTACTCAACTCACTGCTTGTTACCTGAAAAATGGTTGTAAGGGTGAGTTCCTCAATCAATATAATAGGCATTATACAACATTATGTAATGTTAAGTAAATAACGCATCAATTCACCCAATTCAGACAACACATTCCAATAACGGCAGTATTCACTTCAACATCACGCTTAACAATAATATATCATATGCATGATTCTCAAACCATATTCAACACCAACAACACAACACAACGATTTACTCACTAATTCCTCACAATGGGAATTAGCTACTCTATGCAGGCATTATGCAATGAGACTACACATATGCGGTACCGACTCTTCTTGAACATGCAGTTCAAGCTCACCGATCCCTCCGGATACGGCTACTAAGCTCACTAGTCCCACTCATTGAGATCTAATGACTCACTCACTAATTCCTCACCATGGGAATTAGCTACAGCCCCGAAGGCTAGACTATGCAAGCTAATCATCTAGCATGCAAACATCAACAACAAATCCACAATGATTCACTCACTAATTCCTCACTATGGGAATTAGCTACAGCCCCAAAGGCTAGAATATGCATGCTAATCACCTAGCAATGCAACAACAACAACAACTCAAGAATAGACATAAGCTCACACTCTAGGCCATAAAATAGTCTATTCACAATTGCATACATTCACATCATCATGTAAACCATCACATATTATCAACATAATTAATCACAAAAGCATATCACATCATGCCACATATTCAAACACAGTATTAGCACACTCTACTAATACCTATACCACTCAAAACAACGGGAAATAACCCCTATCACATCATATCTCAGCTAAGTCACATCACTCAGCCTAAACAACCAAAAACTGCACAACAGTAACGCAGAAAATCACAATCCTGCCCATACGCGTATTGCCCACGCCTGGCCAAACCCATACGCGTAATGCCCACTCTCATACGCGTATTGCGCGTTTCCTCGCCCAACTCATACGCGTATCACCTGTCTCATACGCGTATGCTACGCGTAACAACTTCCCATTACGCGTACCAACAGAGACCAATTTACGTTCAAAATATCATCTTTTCCTCCCATACGCGTAATGCTTCCCCCCATACGCGTACCAACATCTCATACGCGTATTGCCTAGTGCCATACGCGTATGACCAGAGACCAGAACTCTCAGATCTGCAATGGCTTTTCCTGCTACGAGTTCGATTCGATCTAACCTTCCACAGTCCAAATTTACACAGAAATCACTCATATCATCTAATCCGAATCATTCCCTATTCGATTTCACAACTCCTAACATTATCACATACAATTCCTACGAATTTCTTTCGATTATCACCCAATTTCGTTCATCAATTATTTCCACAAACTCCTCATAATCATCCAATTCAAAGGTAGATTAAAGGTCTATCACTACCCATGACATATCATCATATAATACCCGTCAATTAACGATAAACCCCCCTTACCTGAGTTAATCCGGCAGCCTCCGAGCTCCAAGCTTTTCTCCCTTCAACCCTTGTTCTCTGGTTCTCTTTTTGCCCTTTTCCACGTTCTGTCTCCTTTTTCCTTTTCTTTTCACGTGAAAACAATAAACCTTTTTACTCAATGGGACCTTTTTACTGATTTCCACTTTTATTCCAATAATAAAAATAATAATCCAATAATAATAATCCCAATAATTATTATTCCCAAAAATAATAATAATGTAAATCCAACTTCCAATTATTCAATTAAATTAATAAATAAAATATTAATTTAAATTAAATAATTAGCTTATTTTAATTGGGGTGTTACAATCAACACTCTGCTGATAGCTCTCCGCTCTGGCCTTGGTATCCTGTTCAAAGATCCTGCAACAGTCAACCAAATCAGAAAACACTCTAATCCGCTGATACCCAATAGCCTGCTTGATCTCGGGACGTAACCCGTTCTCAAACTTCACACATTTTGAAAATTCCCCAGTAGCCTCATCATAGGGAGTGTAATACTTCGACAGCTCTGTGAACTTAGCAGCATACTCAGTAACAGACCGGTTGCCCTGCTTCAATTCCAAGAACTCTATCTCTTTCTTTCCTCTGACATCCTCTGGAAAGTACTTCCTCAGGAATCTCTCTCTGAACACAGCCCAAGTGATCTCAGCATTCCCAGCAGTTTCCAACTCAGTGCGGGTAGCAACCCACCAATCATCAGCTTCCTCTGACAGCATATGCGTACCGAACCTGACCTTCTGGTTATCGGCACACTCAGTCACTCGGAAGATTCTCTCGATTTCCTTCAACCACTTCTGAGCGCCATCTGGATCGTATGCTCCCTTGAACATTGGAGGATTGTTCTTCTGGAACTCACTCAGTTGACGAGCAGCTCCCATTCCCACAACATTCGGATTTCCCCCAAGTACTCCAGCTAGCATACCCAGAGCCTCAGCAATCGCAGCATCGTCTCTACCTCTTCCAGCCATCTCTATTCTGAAAACCCCACAAGCTAAAACAATAAGTACTGATAGGGTTACACAACACCTATCGCATACAGGGAAACAAAATAATTACGACTCGACTCGACCGACTATGCTCTGATACCACTAATGTAACACCCTTCTAAAATACCCCAAATATTTAATTAAAATAGCAATATATCAATCAGAGTAATTATGCAATTAAGGGTGTCACACAATCCTTACACACCATTCACCATCATAACTGTCATGCTCTTTTATTAATTCAAAACATAAAGTATTTGCACAATACGCTGCGGATAGAAATCAAATCAATCATGCAAAACATGTAACACATTACATGTAAAATTATTCAACAAGGTAAAACATCCCGTCCCGATGTTACATCTATCAGAGCATGACCCACTAAGGAGACTACACTAGACTCCAAGCACTAGCTTCTACTCAATCACTGCTCGTTACCTGAAAACATAGTTGTAAGGGTGAGTTCCTCAATCGATATAATAAGCATTATAAAATATCATGTAATGCTAAGTAAATAACACATCAATCACCCTAATCATATCACACCTTCAGTAACGGCACACCAACTCAAATATCATACTCAATACCAATACAATTCATACTCATACTCAATGCCAACACAAACACACGTATAATATTGGAATACATCCATTCATACTATACGCCATACATACATTATGCAAGGAGACTCCATGCATGCGGTACCGACTATTCGTGAACATACAGTTCACCTCTCCGATCAAATCCAGATACGGCTACCAAGCCCACTAGTCCCACTCATTTGAGACCTAGTGACTCACTCACTAATTCCTCACCACGGGAATTAGCTACCACCAACTCACTAGTTCCTCACCACGGGAATTAGCTACCACCCCAAGGGCTATGCTATGCACGCTAATCACCTAGCATGCAAACATCAACAACAATCCACAATGATTTACTCACTAATTCCTCACCATGGGAATTAGCTACCACCATAAAGGCCACAATATGCATGCTAAATCACCTAGCAATGCAAAATCATCAACAATAATCCACAATGGACATATGCTCACACTCTAAGCCATAAACAGTCCATTCACAATTGCATACATAACATATACATTCACAGCATTATGCATACCATCATACATCATCAACACATGTATCAAAACATCATATCATGTCAAATAATTAATCACAGTATTAGCACACTCCACTAATACCTATACTGCTCAAAACAGCGGGAATTAATCCCTATTACATCATACGCCAACATAGGCCAAACACCAATTATGCACACATTATTCAAATATTAATTTTTCACTTTTCCAACAGTGTTAACCGGTTAACGCCCTGGGTTAACCGGTTAATGCATCACAGAACACGCTTTCTGGCAAAACTCAACAGTGTTAACCGGTTAACGCCCTGGGTTAACCGGTTAACGCAAACAGAACAGCAGTTTTCACAAATCACAACAGTGTTAACCGGTTAACGCCATGGGTTAACCGGTTAACGCAAGCAAAACAGCAATACCTCACAATTCCTAACAGTGTTAACCGGTTAACACCATGGGTTAACCGGTTAACGCAAGACAGAAAGTTGTTCCTGCGCTAACACGAAGCAGAATGCAGAATTCTCCGCATTTTCCGCCGTTGGAGGACTTCCGGACCTCCGATTCCAATTCCGTAAAAAGCTATACGTTCGGGAAATCACAACTCACACAAATACAGATTCAATCACAGCTTTAACACAACTTATCCAACACAATTTTTCAGCATTCAACATCCCAACTAGGGTCAATTCAACGGTTTATCACTACCCATTACATGTTAACCCATAATACCCATTAAACGACGATAAACCCCCCTTACCTGAGTTAATCCGGCAAATCTTTAAGCTTCGAGCTTTTCCGTTCTTCAACCCTTGCTCTCTTGCTCTTCCTCTTTGCCCTTTCTCCCTTTTCAGCCGCTTCTCTGCTTTTCACGTGAAACCCTTTCTTTACCAAATGGAACTCTTTTTCTTATTTCCAACTTATATATATTTTCCAATAATTATTATTCCAATAATAATAATAATCCAATAATATTCCAATTATTTAATTAAATTAATAAATATAATATTAACTTAAATTAAATAATTATCTTATTTTTATCGGGGTGTTACAGAAGGCATTTTCTGAATTTTCCGGATAGAAGTTGGAAGTTGGAACAATGGTCTAATACCGAAAAATATGGTGATGTTTGATTGTTATTGTATGACTTATTTTCTGTTGAAATGTGCAGTTGCAGGAGTTACTTGAGGACAAACAAAGATTCAAATTTGTGGTTGTGATGACAGTCTGTCATTGCATATGATTAGGCGAAAAATCGGTAAAAAACGAGCGACAGATGAGCCAAAGAAAGAACCAATAATGAGTGAAAAATAACCAAGTATAGAAGAATGAGACTTAGTGAAAATTATGAGGATAAAAAGCTCCGAATAGTGGTTAGTAAGTTATTTCGTGAGGGACTGACTATAACGGTTTTGTTAATTCGCCGTGAGATTATGAGGATAAGACAATTCGTATAAGGCATTAAATACTAACAAAAGAGGATAAATGAATTCTAATGCACAACCTAACCGTCTTTATTAGTTATCTTTAAACTCGTCATTTCTTTTCCGCTTAACCTCATTATTATAAAGATGACTCTTGATTAAAAATACTACTACATGAATTGTTATATTTATTATTTAATATTTGAAACCTAGATATGTTAACGAAATTGGGTTTTTTTTTTTTTTTAAAAATAGTTTTTTATTTCCCTCTTGTTTGATTGAATCCTGTTCTTTTCTTTCCTTGCAGCACCATATGACTCTCATATCAATGTAACAAGAATCATTGTTTTATATTGTAAACAATATAAAACATATGACTCCATCCTTGGAATCTTACTATGGTTTGAAGTGGAGTCTCACATCTCACGCTATACTTTGTTTTTGTTCTTTCGAAAAGAATAGAACACTTGTCACTTAAATAACTCTTCTTGAATCTATATAACAAAACATTCAATGTCAATTTTCAATTAAGCTGCGAGCATTTATATTAAGGGACACAATTTAATACTATGATTAATACATTAGTTGCCAAAGTCAAGAGGGTGCTTCAAGGCTGTCGTGCAATAGCTGCATCTGAGGAAGATGTGAAGCTTTTGGGTTCTGTGGGAAGCCCATTTGTGATCAGAGTTCAAATAGCTTTGGCATTGAAGGGAATTGATTACAAATTTGTTCCAGAAAACTTGGCCAACAAAAGTGAACTTCTCCTCAAATACAACCCAGTGTATAAAAAGATTCCTGTTTTTGTTCACAATGAAAAACCCATATCAGAATCCCTTGTGATTCTTGAGTACATTGATGAAACATGGACACAAAATCCAATCTTTCCTTCTGATCCTTACCAAAGAGCCATGGCTCGTTTTTGGTGCAAGTTCATCGATGATAAGGTAAGTAACTCGAGTTCATACATCAATACTCTTCATGATATTAATTATTTTTCTAATATACTTAACTTTGAGTTCTGAAATCAGTGTGTGGCTGCTGCATTGAAATCTGTTTTTTTGGTTGATGAGAAAGAACGCAAGAAGGCTAGAGAAGAATTATTGAATGTCTTACAGTTTCTTGAGAATGAGTTGAAGGACAAGTTCTTTGGAGGAAAAGAGATTGGCATTGTGGATATTGCTGCTCTCTTTATCCCTTTACTGCAAGAATTAGCAGAGTTTCAGTTATTCACCAGTGAGAAATTACCGAAGTTACACAAATGGAGTAGAGAATTTTACAAACATCCAATAGTTAAAGAATGTTTTCCCTTAAAAGAACAACAACTTGCGTATTACAAAGCTGTCGCTGGAATACTTGCTGCTCTATTAAAATAGATTGATAAATTGTAAGGCAAGGAAATCTGTGTAACTAGTGTGTTGTGAGTTTTTATTATTGTTTTAAATATGCACAATCTCGAATTTCTCATGTATCATAATCTTTTAATATTGTTGTCAATTTAATTATTTTAATTAATGAAAGAAGAGTTGCTTGGGTAATGAGAGAAAAAAAGAATTGAAGGATTAATATAAATATAAATAACTAATTTGAATTTTTTTCACCACAATAAAATGTAGTCATGTGAGTTCAATGGAGTTTTGATACTTACGCGTCATGTGAATGTTTGTAATCTTTTTTTTTAAAATATAGTTGAGACGGTTTCTAATTTTTCTGTCTAAAAGATTTAGTTGAGAGACTGTTGCAATTTTTTCGTCTAAAATATGAAGTTGAGAGAGTTTGAAATTTGATTTTATAAAAATTAGAAGTTGAATAAGGAGTTTGTGAGTTTTGTTATTTAATTTTTGCCTCTTATTCTTCTTTTATAGATGTGCTTCCGTGTACACCGATATTTATTTATTTGTTGTTTTCTCATATTTAATATCAAAGTTAGGATTTCAATCAAGGGAGGAAAAAAACAAAAGCAAAGCTTCCAATCAAGGAAGGAAGAGAAGATAAATGTTTTGAATAGTAATGATTTTATAAATGTGATTAATCGTTATAATGTTCTTAAATCATTTGAAGATGAAGTTGATGACAAATTGAAAAATATGAAACTTTAATGAAGCTAGGATATGTTCGGTAAAATAATGTATTCATTCAAGTCTCACATGAGATAGTGGAAGGAAAAAAGAATTGGAGTATTAATATAAATGTAAATAGTTAGTTTGAGTTTTCTCACCACAACAAAATGTAGCCTTGCAAATGCAATGAAGTTTTGGTAGTTGTGTGTCATATGAGGGTTTGCAATTTTTCTATCCAAAAATTGTAGTTGAGATGGTTTGAAATTTTTTTCGTCTAAAAATTGTATTTGAAATAGTGTTTGAAATTTTTTCGTCAAAAAATTGTAGTTGAGATGATTTGTAATTTTTCAGTCCAAAAATTGTATTTGATAGACGATTCGCAAATTTCCCGTCCAAAAAGTGTACTTCACTGTGCACCGATATTTGTTTATTTTCTATTTTCCCAACAAGTTGTATCAGAGTTAAGATTCCGATCAAGGAAGGAAGAGAAAGCAAAAATAGTGAAGAGTAACAATTTTATAAATGTGGTTAATCGTTATAACGATTTTAAATTCTTTGAAGATGAAGTTGATGACAAATTGAAGAAGGGAGGATATGTTGGATAAAATTATGTATTCATTCGAGTCCTACATGGGGGTAGTAGGAGGAAAAAAAATTGGAGTATTAATATAAATAGAAATAGCTAGTTTGAATTTTCTCACCACAATAATATGTTGTCTTGTGAGTGCAATGGAGTTTTGGTAGTTGTGTGTCTTGTGAGACTTTGCAATTTTCCTGTCCAAGAAATGTACTGTCCAAAAATTATAGTTGAGAGAGAGTTTGCAATTTTCCTGTCCATAAATTGTAGTTGACAGAGTTTGCAATTTTTTTGTCAAAGGAATTTTAGTTAAGACGGGATTTTCCATTTAAAAAAATATTGAGAAATGAGTGTTAGTTATTAGTCCGACATTGATTTGAAAAATGGAGGTTGAGGACTTTATAAATAAGATGACCTATACACATATCATCTTAAGGTTTTGAGTGAATACGTTGTATCTCTCTCACTTGTTTGAGTGAGTCTTTGAACTTTAGGTGAATGTTTGATTCAATGTTAATATTTCCCTCTCATGATGATCCAACAATAGTATTAGAGCCTAGTTCGAGTAAGGGACCGACTTCTTGTAGCAAAAGTTTTTATAGCAGGGTGGTGGTTAGGCGGCGTGTCTCGTTGATGTTCCCATGATGAGATAATGGTGTCTGTCAATGGTGGTACAAGCATGTGGATGAAAGAGTTTTCGCTTGAGGTGGAGCATAGTGGATGGAGTCACACTTGAGGGGGGAGATTATTGAAAAACAAGTGTGAGTTGTTAGTCTCATATTTCTTGAAAAAGTGGAGGTTGAGCATTTTATAAGTGAGAGCATACGTTCACATATCATCTTAAGATTTTGGATGAATATGTGATGTCTCTCTCATTTGTTTGAGTGAATCTTCAACCTTTAGGTGACTGTTTGCCCAACAACTTGTTTAATTCAAATTCTAGAACATAAAAATCCTTGAGAATCAGAATATGTTTAGGCAACATGCTCATGATATTAAGTGTTCCAATACACATCATATCTCTTTGGCGTCTTCCCTTTTTTCACTTCTCGTTTATTTTTTATTTTTTGAGGTGGTAGGCACATTGGACTCATAGTAGAGTAAATAATATCAAGCACTCTACTTTTCAATGCTCTTTTCCTTAAAATATCCATTGATCTAAACCTTATCCACAATGTTTCAACTTCATTACTCATGTCCAACTCTTATCTATTATTTGTGTCTACCTCTTGTTGACATTTTTTGCTTAAGTTCCTCAAGTAAATAGGAACATAATCTATTAGTATTGACTAGCCATCCAATGTATGTCTTCCTAACTCACATGCATTAATTTTTTTTACACAATGCATATATTATGAACTGTAATAGGAAAATACTAATATTAAGCATGCTAATTTGAAATTTAGAAGATTAACAGTAGAACAAGTGAAACAAGATTGAATAATAAATAAATAGTTCACACAAAGAATTTGATAATGAGATAAAATTGTGAGATATGTTAAGTGGATAAACATAAAAAAATATACATGGACGCAAATAAGAAAAGATGCAAACATAGGATTTTGAGAAAAATGATAGAGTTTCAAAAAGAAATTGGAACATTAGGAAAAGAAATTGATAG
Source organism: Lathyrus oleraceus (assembly GCF_024323335.1). NCBI lineage: Eukaryota > Viridiplantae > Streptophyta > Magnoliopsida > Fabales > Fabaceae > Lathyrus > Lathyrus oleraceus. Next base: position 341,097,985 of record NC_066581.1, read on the forward strand.
AAAAAATACTATTCTCCTCCACTTCTGTTGCAGAGGAAAAGTGAGAAAAATGATAGAAAAAAAAGTTAACGACATAACAACTAACGGTAGGAAAAGAAATTGGAACATTAAATAATATATTTTTTGAATGACAAAATAATATATTAATCAATAAAAAGGAAAAAAACATCAAAATACCTAAAGAATGGTAACTATTAGCTATATGAACCACCTCAACAAAAAAAATACATATAACAAAAAACATAAAAGCATAAAAAATAAAATAAACCAGAAGGATCTCAAAGAAATAACACCCGAGCAACTAAAAACTTCACCCATAAGGTTTAGACTAGATCTTAGACATTCATGACCATCATCAACAGATCATAGGACATCAAGAGTGAACCAAAAATGATAAACTACTACCAACCTTAAAATCAAGACAAACACACTCGATCTGGTATTGGTTTAGGCAAATGATAGGGTTCTAAAGTCAGTCAGAGAAAGTACATGAGTCCACCTCTGGTCTACTTAGAAATAATTTTTAGGCCAAAAAAATACTCTTCTCCTCCACTTCTGTTGCATTTGTAGAAACACCATTAAAGACACCATCATTATAAATCCTCAAAATAAACTAGACAATAGAATGCCAAATCATAGAAAAACCACCCATATACTCCTACCACCTATAGAGAGGAAATACTCAAACAGAAATCTACGGTCACTAGAAATAGCTATCTACCAACCTAACCACTAAAAGATCATATGCCAAACTAACAAAGGTAACTCATAAGGTACAAAAAGATGGGAAACCGACATAACAAAACCTCACACAAGGAACAAAATATCTCAATATAATCAACGATCACCCATGTTTGAACAGGTTCTCCCGTGAAGGAAGTTTATCTTGTAAAAGCTACCAAGAAAAGAACAATGCCCTAGAAGGGACTAGCTGACCCAAATTAGTAGGAGAAAGGTCCAACCAAAAAAGCTAAGTAAAGGCAACCGAGAAAATACCATATTTTGTATGATTCAGCTTCCACTTATCATTAGAGAGAGAGAGAGAGAGAGAGAGAGAGAGAGAGTAGAACTATGAAGCATACAAAGAAGGTTATCAACCATAGATAGCTTGCTTAGAAAAAAGGTTGTGTTTAACCACAACTCCCAAACAAGATTTCCATTTTCCACCCGTTTAATCTCTCCCACCAATGTATCATGTTAAGTAGAAATTTAATAAAGACTAGGGAATTTTTTCTTAAGAGAGATAGGTATTACCAAAGATTCCTCCCAAAAAGAAGAATGGAGACCTGATCCCATATTCCAAAGAATACAATCAGAAAACTAATCATATGGGTCATCTTCTTTAGACCCAATAAGAGACAAACCTTTTCACCAAGAAGACGCATATCAGAAAACCGATGTTCTTCCTCCTAAAGATAGGAAAGAAATGAGGCATCGTATCTAGCTATAATGATCTTACATAAAATACCCAAAGTGTCTGTAACCAATCTCCATCTCCATTTAGACAAAAGGGCCAGGTTAACCAATCTAAGGTCCCTAACTCCTAAACCCCTTTGTTCTTAGGTTTACAAAAATTTCCTCACTTATCCTAAGAGATCTTATAATTTCCTTTCACACCTCCCTAAAAGAACCTTCTTTGAATCTTAAAATGTTTCTTCGAAACCTTCACATGCATCTTCGAAAAAGACAAAAAGAAGAGAAGGATAACATTGATAACTATAATACCTACTTTTTTTCCTTTTATACAAAAGTGTCTCAAAGTGTTATAAAGATTAGGCTTTTCTACCACTTTATTTTCAAAATTAAATATGAGATGAAAATTGCTAAACTTTTCGAGATTTCATAAAGATTTAAAGTTATAGACATAGCCATAGTGAAGAATTTATTAAGAGTTATCAAAAGCTAATAGTTAGATGGATTAATACCTTAAAGAAAAAAATTCTTAAGGGAACACTAGTGCAATGTAACCATGAGTTACCTGAAATAATTTCCTAATTGGTCTAAATTTACACCTATCACAACACGGGACTCATTGTTCCAAGTTATGGTTCTTTGTGGCTTGACCTTGTCAAACAAAAACATGGATGTGGGGAAGCTTCTCATTGTCATCGAAGTTTTCATTGGAAATGTTATGGCTTTCCTTCAAGCTCACCTTATCATTTTTCTCTCTTTCATTTTTCTATGTGGTTCTCCAATTCTTATTCTCAAAATTTAGATCCAAATACACTTTTGTGTAAAGTAAGGGTTCATACTCGCTCGAGATACTAACAAAAATAGTTGTATCTTGTTGCGTTTGCAGCAAAAGTAAGTTTTACAATTATCGTATCTACAAAGACAATTTAGCAGTGTTTTATTAATCTAAGTAGAAAAAGGGTTTTAACGTTGTTGTGATGCAGAAAAGTAAATTACAGAAAATAAATTTGGAGCTTTTAGTGTTAGTAGTATTAAGGCTTGTTGGGGGTAGATTTCATAATTACGTGTCTATCATGCACATTCATAGGCCAGTAATAAAATCCTTTACATGATTTATAAAACTACCACATGTTACCCTTATTTTTATCTCCTTTAGGTATCCACATTAGGAGATTAGTGTATTACCCAAAAGCTGATAAATTAGACTATTAACCAACACATATCATTAAGCTTATACTTATGTTACAAAGTAGCAAGACTCCACACTGATCATGATATAATACAAGTGGTTATTGAGCTTACACTTATGTCTAGGATTAGTAGTCAATAAATTATTATCTTGGATCTAGTATTGACAAGCACCTTTCGATGTCAGGTGACACCATAAAATAGATTTTAGGTTGAAAACCTAAAACAAGCATTAACACTTAAGAGTCACCAATATTACATCATAAGTAGATTTAAATAGAACACTATGACCTATTTAGTACATGAATATAATGACTACATATAACCCCAAAAATAGACATTTTAGCTACACTTTCATGGTTAGTGTAACAACGGATCTTTCCAAAGAAGTTGATCTTGGAAGTGATATATGTCTTGTTACCTGAGCAACACTTCCTCATTCATACTTCCTTTCTTATCATCCGATCCACTGAAACAACATTTGAAGGAATTGAAAACTTTTATTTATAGACAACAATCTAAGGCTCTCACTACGCTACTATTATGACCAGCCAACTTTTCTTATTCAGCAAGCAACACTTGCAATTTTTTCCACGTGTCCTTGGTTGCCTTTGCTTGCCCGACGATCTACTCCTTTGACTAGAGCGCTAACCCTCGTTTCACCATGAAGTACTTGCATCTGGTGATGAGTTCTGGCCTTGTATGCACCTAGCGTACGCATAGCTTGGGCATATAGAGCCTTGCTTCTTCAAGGTTTTACGTTTTCCTATTTTATCCATGTTAATTTGTGGTTTATGAGTTACTTTCACATGTTTTTTATTAATGCAAACAAGAAAAGTTTAAACATGTGCTTTCTTACTTTCTATAGATGAATCAGAGGTTTTTGTAAAAATTGCTTGTGAAATAATTCACTAATTGTCAACATAATTGACATTAATCTGGCACTTATCACATTTGTCCTGTCAAAATATCTCTAGCAAACACCAAATTTTTGTGCACGTTCAATCAACGTGGTGTTAGAAAGAAAGGTCAAAAGATAGGGTTTATGATTCTTAGTGACATGGAAATAAGGCAGTCTCCAAAAGTTTATTCCTTAAAATTCGATAAGTAAATAAATTATATGATATGCATTGGAGGAAAGCTTTAATAAGGTCATGAATGAGCTTTCATTTTCTAGTTGCAGTGGCGACACCACTATTCCTTGGATTTTATGATTCTCTTAAAAAATGCAATTTTAATAAAAAGGTTCAAATTCATTAACACCGAGAAATATGATTTTGAACAAACAAACCTTAATACAACTAGAAACAAGAGATTACTAATAGAAGTTTCCGTTAAATTGAATTGAGTTTAATATGTTCGACATATGTATTCTCACACAAGAGGGGGTGAATTATGTGTTTCATAAAAACATGATTTTGAAAAACTTTTAGGATTAAAATACGAGTTTAAAACCATTCTAGAAAATTTTTAGAATTATGCAGCAGAAAATAAAATTCAAAAAGTAAAATGCTGAAAGTAAATTTTTTGGAGAAAAAAGACACTAAGAGTTATATTGGTTCAGTCGAAAAGGACTTAGTCTTGTCTGTAATATTTGATCTTGAGAGTACCTAATAACTCTTAAGAGCTTTAGTTTTTTAAAATCTTAAACCCCCGTATACAATCAAAATGAAGTTTGTGGCTAAATTCAAACCAAACATTAACACAGAGAGAAATGGTGAGTCTTCCTTCAAAATTATGGATTTAAGTGGTTATCCTCCTTTATACAAGAAACTTGGAACAACTATTCTTCAACCATTAAAAAAAAATATTATCACAGGAAGATCTTGAACCTTGGAAAGCTTTTAACATTGACCTGATCTCGTGAGCCGAAACTTGGTTTTATACCGAGTTAACCAATAATCTGTGAGATTTTACCACCTGGATGATCTTGAACTTGTAAGACCCCAATTTTGACCCTAAGATCCCTCATGCTATCTCATCATATGCATTGGCATTGGGATCACATCTTGGCATCCTCCTTACCCCTCATTCATTGGGTTTGCATTGAGAGAGATCACCAAGCACCATTTGATTGTATCATACTTTGTATTTTATTATTTACTAACCAAAATACTAAAAATATGTCTTTGTATACTCTAACTCTTTGTAGGTAGGGCACATGCTCACCTTTGATCTATCAAGCTCATTTCTAGGGTTTGAGACCTTCATTGCAAGGAGCTCAATCAAGAAGTGGTTTACTATGGCTATAAGTATCATATATGGATCCCCATATTCTTCACATGTTATTTTGATCAATAAATCATCAAGAGTTTGGAGTTGATTTGCCTTTGAAACCCTAATTCATCTGGGTATCTTATGTAATTTCTTCAACAAGCTTCTTCAACAATTGATCAAATATTTCAAGGGATACTTCATATTTCATCATCTTATGCATATATGATCCTCAATGAGCCCTAAAAGTCAAGAGAATAGCAAGCTAGCAAGTTGGTTCATGGTGGTTGACCAGAGGAATTCAACTGATCAAAACTGGGGTTCCCTAGACCCTATTTCCTACAATTTTTATCATATGAAAATGATTACAAGAGAAAAGTTACTCTAAATGACATTCCAAACAACTTTCATGTTAAGGTCTAGAGCTAGGTTTGTTTGGAAAGTCATTTCTTATGGTGAAAGATTATAGGTCATTTTGTCTAAACCCTAATTTGGAGGTCAACTTCCCAAGACCATAACTTACTCAATGTTTATGAGATGAAATCTATTCAAGTTGCATGATAAATTTAAATATGTTTACTTCAACTTTGATGTTCAGAGGAAGAGCAAATTCAACTTTTAAATGCATGTGATATGAGGAGACATTATAGGTCATTTTGGACCAATGCCATTGAACAAGTGATTTTCCTCAACTTCTAAAATGCATAACTCCTTCATACTAAATCCAAATGAGGTCAAATTTGTGACCATTTTGAATACTTTGATAGAGATACAACTTTTATGAAGGAAAGTTTCTCATTTGAAGCTCATATTAAAAGTTAGCCAAGGTGGAAGAAGTGAACATATGGCTTGACACGTAGAATTTTTTTTGATATGTTTGATTTTCCAACTTCCACCTCAAAATTCATCATGATCCAAACTTCAAATGAAAAAGTGTTTAACATGAAAGTTGTTCCTCTTGATCTAATCTTTATAAAAAGTCGAATTTCATCCCATTTGGACAAAGTATGAGTGACTTGTGCATAGCATAAAGTTGGATGACCATTTGGCATAATTGAACTTGCATCTTCCATACGCAAATGCATGGCTTGCTAACATGACTTCAGCAATGTTTTTACATGATTTTGGACCTGATTGCATGATTACATAGGCCTATCACACGCCCATGCATCCATGCAAAGTGAAGTTTCTATTTTTGAAAAATTGAAACAAGTGTGCAAATAACAATGCTTTGGTTATAATAGAACCCTCCATGATCAGAATTAAAGACACCTGCACGCCAACTTTGAATCCCCACCCCTAAACCCTCTCATTCAAAGGATAACCTTGAGGATTTCCATTGGAAATCGTGTTTGAATCTCCATTGTTTTGAGATTCAAATCTCCAAGAGTCATGCTTCCTTTTTTATTCAATTCTACTCTATCAAGCATCCAGAGCAAGGCTAAGTGAAGTTGGAAGCAAGATCGTGGTCATCTGAACCTACAATGGAGGTGATTTTCTCATTTTTTTCATTTATTCGGATCTCACCTAATTCTCCATAACTCTTCTTGATTTTTGGTTGTCTGAAGTCCTACCAATGTAGGCAACAAGATTGAGTTGCTTTGAGGTCAAATCGAAGCAACTTAGATCATGAACCTCAAAATTCAACTCCCTGTATCTTTCAATATACTTAGAGTTAGATGAAATTGAGGCCAGATTCAAGCCACTGAGCACTTTTACTTTAAATTCATGTCCTCTTTTTTAATTTTGGTGATGGTTGAAGGTGGACCAGTTCGATGAGGTCCACCGGAGAAGAAGCCCGGAGTTGCAGCTCCGGCGATGTGTTGGCATGTCTCAGACCATAGGATCCTCTCATTTTGTTTTAATCTCACGCGTTGGTTTTAATTACCATCCCTGCAACGCATTGACTTAGGTCTATTGTGGAACGCTCGCTGAGATCCGCTTGATCTGCCACCTCAATTAATGAGGGAGATCAAGTTGTCCACGTTTTTTTAGCATTTTTTTATTTTTATTTTATTTGACTTATTTTCATTAATTCATATTAATTTTAATGTTGATCCAGAAAATATGAGACTTTCCCCAAAAAAATTTAAATAAATTCCTCTTTTATTTTCTGAATTAAAATTATTTTTTGGGATCATTATTAATATTTTTCAAGATTTAATTGTTTTTGTGCATATTTTTAATTATTTAAAAATACTTTTAAGTTTCCAAAAATATTGAAATTTTTTCTCCAAGGTCTTTTGACCTTGTTTGACCTATGATAAATCTCATGGACATTTATTTGGTGTTTTGATGAGATTTTAGGATTTTGACCACCCATAATTTAATATAATACATTTTTAATTGATTTTATGTGGAGCTATTTGTATTGACTTGTTAAGTTTGACTTGTGTTGTTGGGTCTTGGTCAAGGTTGATTTGACTTTGTTGAGTTAAAATCATTGGATTTAGGGGATTGATGAAATGTACATTTCATCTCCCAAAATGAATGAATGATTTTAATTTGATAAAAGTCCTCCTTTGACCAATTTTTGTTGATTCCATCCCCCCCTGCCCCCCCGCTTCATCTCAATCCCATTTTCTTCTCATTCATTTCATGGACCTATGATATCTCTATATCCTAAGGCTAGTTGATTGCAAAATCAACATAAATATGGATGAGATTAGGTCCATCCCTTTTTCATTTTCTTTTAAGTGTGGCATGTTTTAGGAGTATGGTTCATAATACCATATCTCTAAAATGCATTAACACTAAAATTTCTATTGCTCGACCTCATATAGTTGTGACTTTTACATAAGTCCAATTACGATTGTTTAAAATAGCGCTAAATTTTGACATAAAAAATGCATAGCATTCTAGTAAGTGAGATTCTAAGTCTTCCCTCTTTCATAGTATTATATGGAAACTTGGCCTTTTTTTCTTCCTTTGGAAGATGTCTTGGTTCAAGGATCCATGCTTGTGAATAGTGGGTTGAGTGTTCTTCAAAGAATGACCTAAACAACAAAAAGCAAAAGCAATACTAACTTCTAATCAACTAACAACTAACATTTAATTTTAAGCCATTTTACTTTTATGAACTTTAAATTCAAGTCTTTATTCATTTTGCCATTATTCATACCATTTAACTTGTTTATTTTAATGTCATTTTCACTTTGCTCACTTGAGCCATACTTTGTGATTATATTGTGATTGTATATACTTGTTTGTGTTTGTGGTCCTTTGACCTTAATGTACATAAAAGCAAAAAGAACCCTAAAAGACATTCGTGTGGACTGTTGAATTTGATCTGAGACATTGGACTTAGAATTAGGCAACACTCCCTATGTAAAAGGACTTGACCAATGCCAACATTTACGAAACCAAGTGCCTGTGAAGTGAACTTTCATCCGATGTAAACATTGAAGATTCATTTGAGTTCATCTGCAACATGATTTTAATGAAGTTGTTACTTTGAACATGTGTCTAATGCCTATTTCTGAATTCAACTGATACATGGGAGATTATGAAGAAGATCATGGAGTTGTTAAGCTTGGATGTGACTATCTTTATTTAATGCCTTGATTCTTCATCTCGCTATTTGTTATTGATATTGCTTGATTCTAAAGTCCAAGGGAAATTTGGGTTTCTATATGATATTCTTGTCTATTGGATTGCATCCCATTGGTTAGATCTTTTCAACTCTCAACTTTTAAATTTTTGCTTATGATTAGTCTCTTCATCTCGTCCCCACTTCTTAAATTTCAAATATCTCCCTCCTTTTAAAAAATCTTCTTTGTTTGTGATTTCTAAACTTAGACTTGATTGCAAATTAGAAACTTTGGTCTTATGCCATTGCATTTTCAAACTCTTTTCTTAATCAAACTTGTAAATGAATCTAACTATATTGACTTCAAATTTCAAAAGACAAAAAGAACTAACACTCATTCAAACCTTTTTAGGCCCTTTGTGCCTCCTTCAAACTTAAAATTTTGTTAAAAGCAACTCATTCACTTTGAAATTGATACCACGAACTACGAGGTTTTGATCCCTCATTTTTATGTTGGTACGTAGGCACAAGTCTGAAGGTCTTGTCAAACACAAAAATATAATTAATGGATTCTTTTCTCATTCCTCCATTCTATTTATTGCAAACATAATTTTGTACAAAAACACATATGCACACAAGAAAGGGCTCCCTAGGAGTACCTATGACACTTTGGGTGCTAACACCTTCCCTCTGTGTAACCCACCCCATTACCTATAATCTCTGGTATTTTATTAGTTTTGATTTGAAAACTTCTTACCTGTGGGTTTTGTTCGTACTTTTCCCTTTTCCCTTGAAAACAATAAAAGCGCGATGGCGACTCTGGTTTAATTAACGTTAAGTTTATCCATAGCTTAATAGTCATGAAGTTACCGCTACAGAAATTAAGTGACGACTCTGCTGGGGAGTAGTCTCGAGTGGGTTTAGCCTACTTTTTTTTATGTGTATATAACTGTATATTTGATCTTTGTATATTTGTTTGTATGATATAATCTGTTTGTTGTGCTTGGTGATCTTTGAGTGGTGAGATAAATTCTAACCCGAACTTGAGTGCAATTAAGATAAGAGGATGGTATAGTCATGTTCGACTTGTGTGCAGTAGTCTTTAACAAGTTGGCTTGAGACCTATATACTCAGTGGAGACCCTTTTGGAGCTATAGATGTCACACAAGTTATTTGTGGTTAGGCATTACTTTCTCTGATTTGGGGTCCGAGAAGTTGAAGACCGTATAACATTTAACCCCTCTTGGCCTATTTAGGACGTAGTGCAAAGACTGTTTAGGTGTAGACTTGATAATAGTTGTTACGCGATACTACACTTAGATGAGTTTCTCTTGAGAATATTATGGGTTGATGAGTCAGTCATCCTAACCTGTAATATCCGATATATGGAATTAAGACTTTGGGAACTTTTTAGAACATGATCTATATATTTTATCCTTAGTACACTCCTTTGGGATGGTTCTTAACTAGACTCCATGCTCGTGACTCACAACAAACCCTTGATTCTTGGTTGATCCAATCAAGTCTTGTCAATATCAATGGAACTTGGGTGTTGATAAGGTGAAAACCATAATCCACCAAAATGGACGATTGATCTTGACAATGACTTGTTTCATCCATTGACCTTTGTTTGCTTGCCTTGTGTGTGATCTCTTATTTGTGATTGTTGCATTCATGCATTCATGCGTATCATAACATTCATCACACGAATAAAAGATGGACGAGGTTTTTGTGCCTACCTTTGCTTCCATTCCGGCATCTAGCCCGGCCATGTCTGTGCCACCACCGGTTGTTCATACTCTGCCTCGTGTCGAGGACACCATCTACAATTTCGAGCCGTCTGAGGGTCTGGATGTTTATGAGAAGATGGACGAAATGAAAGATCAATTCCTTGAGTTGCGAAAGGAGTTGAAAACCTTGAGGGGAAAATAGTTGTTTGGTAAAAGTGTTGCGAAACTTTGCTTGGTTCCTAATGTTAAGATCCCGATGAAGTTCAAAGTCCCTGACTTTGAAAAGTATAAAGGGAATATCTGTCCACTCAGTCATCTCATCATGTATGCTAGAAAGATGTCGACGCAAACTGATAATGATCAGTTACTGATTCATTATTTCCAAGACAGACAGACTGGTTTCGTTTTGAGGTGGTACATGGGTTTGGATAGTGCGAGTGTTCGCATGTTTAATGATTTGGGTGAAGCATTTGTGAAGCAGTACAAATATAATGTGGATATGGCACCGGATAGGGACCAGTTGAGGTTATTGTATCAGAAGGATAAGGAGACGTTCAAAGAGTACGTCCAACGATGGAGAGAGCTTTCTGCTCAGATTACCCCTCCTTTGAAAGAAAAGGAGATGACCAAGATTTTTCTCAAGACCCTGAGCTCATTTTACTATGAGTGAATGATTTCCAGTGCCCCCAGTGATTTTACTGAAATGGTAAACATGGGGATGAGATTAGAAGAAGGTGCCCGAGAGGGACGGTTGTCTAAAGAGGAGGTTTCGTCTAGCAAGAAGTACGACAGTGGTTTTTCCAGAAAGAAAGAAGCTGAAACAAATGCAGTATCTGTGGGGAGGTAGAGGAGGCCTCATGTCAGAAGGAATCCACAACCCCGTCAACACCATCATCAAGTATCATCTATTATCCCAGTATTTTCCAATAACCAACCAACACTAGTTCAACAACAATGTCAACAACCGCCACAACAACGAATAAAAAACAATAACAACAACAATAATACCAACAATAATCATCAACAACAGAATTTTGAGAGGAAGAAGGTCTCTTTTGACCCTATTCCTATGTCTTATGCTGAATTGTATTCGTCCTTAGTTTTCAAGAACCTTCTACAACCAAGAAATCCTCCACAGATTCCTGAACCACTTCCATGGTGGTATAAGCCAGAGCTTCGTTGTGCTTTTCACCAAGGGGATCCTGGCCATGATATTGAGAATTGTTACCCCTTGAAGTACGAAGTCTAGAAGTTGGTCAAAAGTGGGATGGTGTCCTTCGAGGACCGTGCGCCTAATGTCAAAGCAAACCCATTACCTGCTCATGGTAATCCTTCTGTTAATATGGTGGATGACTGTCCTGGGGAGTTCAAAGTATATGATGTCTGTTTCATTAGAAGATCTTTGGTGACAATGCACAAAGATATCTATATGGTGAGTGATTGTGAGCATGACCGTTATGGTTGTGCAATTTGCAGTGTCAATCCTCGAGGATGTATGATTGTGAAGAGGGACATCCAAAGGTTGATGGATGAAGGTATGATCCAGATTCTCCAGTCCCATCACTTGGGTGATGATGTGAATGTAATAGTTCCTGTGTTCGAGACTCCAGAGAGAGTATTAATCCAGTTCGATAGCAGCAGTAGCAACAGTGTCAGCAACAGATCGGTATCACTGTTAGTAATACGATTAGCGGTTCCCGTCCCCTATGCATCCGATAGAGTTGTTCCCTACCAGTATAATGCTACTATGTTAGAGAATGGTCAAGAGGTTCCTTTACCTACGACCAATTATGTTGTGAGCATTGCTGATGTTATGAAGGTGACCCGTAGTGGTCGTGTTTTTGGGCCTGTGTTCCTAAAGAGTGTAGAAGACGTGTCTGTCAGTAAGAAAGTTGAAGTGCCTGCAGTTGATCCGGTTAGCGCTCCAAAGGGTCAGTCTGGTGAATCCAGCGGTTTGAAGCCTAATGATGATGATGAGGTACTTCTTTTAATCAAGAAGAGCGAGTTTAATATGGTGGAGCAGTTGCTCCAAACACCTTCCAAGACTTTAGTGTTGTCTCTGCTCATGAATTCTGAAGCGCATAGAGAAGCATTGCAAAAGGTATTGGAGCAAGCTTATGTAGAGCATGATGTAATGGTTGATCAATTTGATCATATTGTGGCTAACATCACTTCCTGCAACAATCTGAGCTTCCGTGATGAAGAACTTCCCGAGGAAGGCAGAAATCACAACTTAGCATTGCACATATCAATGAGTTGTAAGGAAGATGCATTATCAAATGTGTTGGTTGATACCGACTCTTCATTGAATGTACTTCCCAAATCAACTCTTTCCAAATTATCGTATGAAGGAGCTCCAATGAGGTATAGTGGCATGATCATCAAAGCTTTTGATGGTTCTCGCAAGACCATGATTGGTGAGGTGGACCTTCCTGTGAAGATAGGTCCGAGTGATTTCCAAATTACTTTCCAAGTAATGGATATCCACCCGGCCTATAGCTGCTTGTTAGGAAGGCCATGGATACATAAGGCGGGAGTTGTTACGTCAACTCTGTATCAGAAGTTCAAGTTTGTTAAGAATGGAAAGCTTGTTATCGTCGGTGGAGAGAAGACTCTGTTGGTGAGCCACCTGTCATATTTCTCTTATGTAGAAGCTAAGGATGAGATTGGAACTCCGTTCCAAGCTCTATCTTTACTGAATAAAAGAGAGTTAGGTCACCTATGTCCTCCTTCAAAGATTCTCAGAAAATTGTCGAAGATGGTAGTTCTGAACAGTGGGGCCAGATGGTAGAGGACACCGAGAACAAGAACCGAGCCGGTTTGGGTTTCCAACAAGGATTGTCTATGATCAAGGATGAAGGTGTGCAACCCAGTTTCCGTAGCGGAGGGTTCATTCATGGTAATGAACAACTCTTAGCTACAGTGATCGAGGGTGATGAAGATGAAGACTGCACCAATTTTGTGACGCGTGGAAGAGCTTGCAACAATTGGACTATTGTCGATGTTCCTGTTATTATGCATCATTCTACGTAATTGCTTTTATTGTTTTTGAAAATCCTTCTCCTATGCCTAAGGGAGAAGTGAACATTGTTTGACATTTTCAAATTTGATCATTAATAAAATGCAATTCTATTCATCCACATCTATGATGTTTTATTTTTACTTTTTCCTTTTCTGAAAAATGGTAATCACAAAAAACATGAATAAATAAATATAATTGTGCATCTTCATAATATTTGGTCACCAAATCACTAATCTAAAATCAAAATATCAAATCATTATGCAGGTTGGTTTCTAAACCCATTGAATACAATGATCCTACTCCTTCTCCAAACTTTGAATTCCCTATGTTTGAGGCCGAGGAAGAAAGTGATGAACAGGTGTCTGATGAATTGTCTCGTCTACTTGAGCACGAGGAAAAAGCCATTCAGCCATTCAAAAAGCAGATTGAGTTAGTCAACTTGGGTTCCGAAGATGATGTGAAGGAAGTCAAGATTGGGTCTCGACTGTGTCCAGAGGTTAAGAAGGGGTTGATTGATCTTCTCCGAGAGTATTCAGATGTGTTTTCTTGGTCCTATCAAGACATGCCTGGTTTAGATTTTGAAATTGTGGAGCATTTATTGTCGTTGAAGCCAGAATTCCCTCTAGTAAAGAAGAAATCGAGAAGGACTCATCCTGATATGGCAGTGAAGATCAAAGAAGAAGTGCAGAAGCAGATTGATGTTGGTTTCCTTGTTATTGTTGAGTATCCGCAATGGGTGGCAAACATTGTGCATGTTCCTAAAAGGATGGAAAAGTCCATATGTGTGTTGATTATAGAGATTTAAATAAAGCCAGTCCGAAAGATGATTTCCCTCTGCCACACATTGATATGTTGGTAGACAACACAACTAAATTCAAAGTCTTTTAGTTTATGGAAGGATTTTCTGGATATAATCAGAGCAAGATGGCACCCGAAGATATGGAGAAGACCACGTTCATTACACCTTGGGGAACATTCTGTTATAGAGTGATGCCTTTCGGTTTAAAGAATGCTTTTGTAACTTACCAAAGAGAAATGACTACTCTTTTTCATGATATGATGCATAAAGATATTGAAGTCTATGTTGATGATATGATTGCTAAATCCATTGATGAAGAAGAATATGTTGAGCATTTGTTGAAGCTATTCCAGCGTTTGAGGAAGTATAAACTCAGCTTGAATCCCAATAAGTGTACATTTGGGGTTCGTTCTGGTAAGTTGTTGGGCTTTATTGTCAGCGAGAAGGGTATTGAAGTTGATCCTGCCAAGGTCAAAGCAATACAAGAGATGCCAGTGCCCAAAACTGAGAAGCAAGTCAAAGGTTTTCTCGGCCGCTTGAACTATATCTCAAGATTTATATCGCATATGACTGCCACATGCGCGCCTATATTCAAGCTTCTTCGGAAAGATCAGTCTTGTGATTGGACCGAAGACTGCCAGAAAGCTTTTGACAGTATCAAAGAGTATCTGCTTGAGCCTCCGATTTTGTCTCCGCCTGTTGAAGGAAGACCGTTGATCATGTATTTGACTGTGCTTGATGAGAGTATGGGTTGTGTTCTTGGTCAGCAAGATGAAACTGGAAAGAAAGAATATGATATTTACTACCTCAGTAAGAAGTTCACCGACTATAAGACTCAGTATTCTATGCTTGAGAAGACTTGTTGCACATTGGCTTGGGCTGCTAAGCGTCTGCGTCAATATGTGTTGAATCATATCACTTGGTTGATATTCAAAATGGATCCAATCAAGTACATTTTTGAGAAGCCTGCTTTAACTGGGAGGATCACCTGTTGGCAGATGTTGTTATCTGAGTATGATATTGAATACCAATCTCAAAAAGCGATTAAAGGTAGTGTCTTGGCTGACCATTTGGCTCACCAACCGATTGAAGATTACCAGTCAGTGTAGTATGATTTCCCTGATGAAGAGATCTTATACTTGAAAATATTGCTTGAAGAAGGGCCAGAACCTGGTTCCCTTTGGGGCATGGTATTTGATAGAGCTGTTAATCAATATGGTAATGGCATTGGGGTAGTGATTATTACTCCTTAAGGCACGTATTTTCCATTTATAACTAGATTAACTTTCAAGTGTACAAACAACATGGTTGAGTATGAAGCTTGCATTATGGGGCTTGAAGAAGCCATTGATCTCAGAATCAAGTATCTTGATGTCTATGGAGATTCAACTTTGGTTGTGAATCAGATCAAAGGTGAATGGGAGACGAATCAACCCGGTTTGATACCATATAGAGATTATGCAAAAAGGATTTCAAGTTTCTTTACAAAGGTTGAATTTCATCATATCCCTCGAGATGAAAATCGGATGGCAGATTCTCTTGCAACATTGGCTTCAATGATTATGGTGAAGTATTGGAATGAAGTTCCTAATTTGACCGTGATGCGTCTTGATAGGCCAGCTCATGTGTTTGCTATTGAAGAGGTCAAAAATGAGAAGCCTTGGTATTTTGATGTCAAATGCTTCCTCCAAAGCCAGATTTACCTGTCTGGGGCATCTTTGAAAGATAAGAAGACTTTGAGGAGTTTAGTCGGTAGCTTCTACCTGAATGGTGATGTGCTTTACAAGAGAAACATCGATATGGTTCTGCTCAGATGCGTGGATAGAAGCGAAGCAGACTTATAGATGACTGAAGTCCATGAAGGTTCCTTTGGTACTCATTCCAATGGACAAGCTATGGCTAAGAAGATGTTGCGAGTAGGTTACTATTGGCTGACAATGGAATCTGGCTGTTGCAAGTTTGTGAAGAAATCCCACAAGTGTCAAATTTATGCAGATAAGATTCATGTAACTCCGACGCTGTTGAACGTTATTTCCTCTCCATGGCCCTTCTCCATGTGGGGAATTTATATGATTGGCATGATTGAGCCCAAAGCTTCGAACGGACATCGTTTCATCCTGGTGGCTATTGACTACTTCAGAAAGTGGGTTGAAGCGGCATCGTATGCGAATGTGACCAAGCAAGTTGTTGTGAGGTTTATCAAGAATCAGATTATATGTCTTTATGGTGTGCCGAGTAAGATCATTACTGATAATGGATCGAACTTGAATAACAATTTGGTGGAAGCTCTTTGTAAAGACTTCAATATTGCACATCATAATTCTTCTCCATACAGACCTAAGATGAATGGGGTTGTTGAAGCTGCAAACAAGAACATTTAGAAGATCATCCAGAAGATGGTTGTGACGTACAAAGAATGGAATGAGATGCTCCCATTTTCTTTGCATGGGTATCGTACATCCATCCACACTTCAACAGGGGAAACCCCTTTCTGACTTGTTTATGGCATGGAAGTTGTGCTCCCGGTAGAGGTTGAGATCCTATCATTGTGTGTCTTGATGGAAGCCAAGTTGAGTGAGGCTGAATGGTGTCAGACCAGGTATGACCAGCTAAATTTGATTGAAGAGAAGAGGTTAACTGCCATGTATCACGGTAAGTTATATCGGCAAAGAATGAAGAAAGCTTTTGATAAGAAGGTCAGGCCTCGCGTATTCAGAGAAGGTGATCTTGTGCTCAAGAAGATTCTATCTTTCAAACCAGATTCTAGGGGCAAATGGACTCCTAATTATGAAGGCACATATGTCGTTAAGTGTGCCTTTTCAGGCGGTGCTTTGATTCTTACAACTATGGATGGTGAAGAGTTCACTCGTCATGTGAGCGCATGTGCAGTCAAGAAATACTTCGCCTAGACAAGAAAAGAACGACTCGCTAAGTTGAAAACCTGAAAGGGAGGCTTAGGCAAAAATGAGCGTCTCGGTGGATTGAAACCCGAAAGGGAGATCCAGGCAAAAATTAGAGACATAAAACAAAAAAAATAATCCCGATAAATTGAGTACCCCACCTTGGGGAAGTTTATGCAAAAATTAGGGATTATGGCAAGTAACTGCATCCTGCTGATCTTCAGTTTTAAAGACATTCTTGAGCAAGTCAGTCAATTCTGATTCATCATCCACAGTCGACGCCAAGAGCACAATGGATATCAAAGTTGGTAGAAGGATTAGTGATCATTGTATTCAATGTAGCCCTTTTCCATGTAAATTACCATTTTTTAATCTTTGTAAAGATCTATGGAGTCTTGTCATTTACAGACTACCATCCTATTAAATAAAGTTGAGCTTTTATCCAATTGTTTCTACTCTTATTTATTATTCAGCCAAATAGATTTAAATTTTATTATGATCATTTTTGAAATTAAATTTTAAAACAAAATCATGTTTTCTTAAATATATAAAAGCAATTACTTTAAAGAGAAATTGACGTCATGTAAAGGAAGATCAACAGCGGTTTGAAAAGCGGTAAGCCCAAAATGTGGAGCATTATTGGTTCTCCCCAAGCAGTGGACGTGATCCCTATTTCATCCCCCACAGTTTTTCGGCAAACTGAGTTTTGTTGGTTTCCCCAGCCGAGTTTGTTGGCCTCCCATGAGTTATAGGCACATTATTTCGGCAGTTTGTCTGGATTTGATAGAATTTTACTTCCCCACAAGTCGTCAAAGTTACTCCTGATTTTGAGCAGCTATTATGGTTTTCCCCTGCACGGTTGTCTCCCACTGGATATGACGTTGACCTAAAATTCCCCGCAGAGCTTGTAGCCGTTTCCTCGGTGGATCCTCTCCCTGTGCTCTCTCCAGCCCGGATTGAGCCTTCGAGACGTTTGATCTCTCTCCGGCAGTTGTTTCCCTCCTGCGAGGATTGGCTAGGAGTTGTATCTATGATTCAAACTAGTGACATTTGTATCCTTTGTGATTGTTTTGTCAGTACAATCATCATATATACATATACATATATACTCATATAATTTCATTGCTGCATTATTACACTTGGTGATGCATTCCCATACTATGGTGTTATACCTTTCTCCATGTAGATTTGGTTTGCCTGTCCTCTTTCAATTGTAGAGTGTCATCCCATTAAGCAGAAAGACTTTAACCTTTCTCTTTCCCTACTGAGTTATTTCCTCGTGGATGGTCATTATTTCAGTTTCCTCCCCAGTTGATTATCTGGATGGAACCACTCCCCTTGAGTTATATCCTCATTGGGTTGAGTCTTTGATTGACTGTTTCTTTATAGATCTTACCTAGATAGGTGCTTTTGGTTCCCTGAGAGTCTATTACCCAGTAACTGGTAATATTCTTCTTAGTTCGCAAGTATTGTCACTTTTTCCCAATATCCTACGAGAGAAACTTTTTATCCCCAGCGGATTCGTTTTCACGTTTCCCCAGGAAGTATATCCTTGATATGCTCATCCTAACCGATGACGGATATTTTCTTCCCCTGCTTTGAGTTTATCCTTGATATGTTCATCTTAATCGATGACGAATATTCTCTTTTTGGTTTTCTACCCAGTAAAAAAGGTAGTTGTAATCCCTATTTCTTCCCCAGAGAGTTAATCCTTGATATGTTCATCCTAACCGGTGACGGGTTTCCTTCTCTTTGCGGTCTTCTTCCCAGTAACCTGTAGTTGTAAATCCTTCTTTTTCCCCTTTTGAAAAGTCTATCCTTGATATGTTCATCTTAACCGATGACAAATATTCTCTTGTTGGTATTTTATCCTACATTTTATAGATGTAATTCCTACTTTTTTAGGCAGTTTATCCTTGATATGTTCATCCTAACCGATGACGGATATCCTTCCTAATTTCCCCAGGCAAGTCTATCCTTGATATGTTCATCCTAACCGATGACGGAATTTCTTTCCTCTGAGTCTATCCTTGATATGTTCACTTTAACCAGTGATGGATATTCTCTCCCTTTGGTCTTCTGCCCAGTAACCGGTAGTTGTAAACCCTATTTTGGATTTTCCCTAGCTGTTTATTCTTACCCAGTAATTGGTAATAAATACACCTCTTGGTTTCCCTCAGCGAGTCATCCTTGATATGTTTACCCTAACCGGTAACAGAAGTCCTCCCTGTCGGAATTCGTTATCCCCTTGCCCAGTAACTGGTAAGGGATAATAGATTTCTGCTCCTCCTGTGTTGAAGACCTGTTCTTCCCCAGTTGAGTTTGAGTACGCATTTCCTCAGTGAAATTGTTGTTTCCAGTTTGGTTTGAGTATTTCAGCTTTGTTCTGATCTACCCGTTTACCCTGCAGACGTTCCTTTTATTCCCCGGTTGAGTCCTTCAATTGATTAATTTTCATGGAATTCCTTAAGCAGTTTTAAAGTTGTAGCCTGGCCTACACACAACCCTCTATCCCCCCAGAGTCTCTGTATCCCCAGTGAGTTTTCCTTACGGAATGCATTATACTCCTGCGGACTTTCAGTCTCTCCGAATTCTTTTCCATTGTGGTAGCATTTTCCCCACAAAGATTTATTTTAAGCATTCATATCATATGCATCATGAGGTCTGTTAGGGACCAAAATTTGTTTCTATATGTTGTTATTTAAGTCCATTCTACTGAGTCGATACGAAGATTTTAACCTTCACCTCCTTAGCTAGAATGTCCTTAAATAAGGGTTGCTGTAAGACCCCAATTTTGACCCTAAGATCCCTAATGCTATCTCATCATATGCATTGGCATTGGGATCACATCTTGGCATCCTCCTTACCCCTCATTCATTGGGTTTGCATTGGGAGAGATCACCAAGCATCATTTGATTGTATCATACTTTGTATTTTATTATTTACTAACCAAAATACGAAAAAATATGTCTTTGTATACTCTAACTCTTTGTAGGTAGAACACATGCTCACCTTTGATCTATCAAGCTCATATCTAGGGTTTGAGACCCTCACTGCAAGGAGCTCAATAAAGAAGTGGTTTACTATGTCTCTAAGTATCATATATGGATCCCCATGATCAACACATGTTATTTTGATCAAGAAATCATCAAGAGTTTGGCGTTGATATGCCTTGGAAATCCTAATTCATCTGGGTATCTTATGTAACTTCTTCAACAAGATTCTTCAAAGATTGATCAATTATTTCAATGTATACTTCATATTCCATCATCTTATGCATATATGATCCTCAATGAGCCCCAAAAGTCAAGAGAATAGCAAGCTAGCAAGTTGGTTCATGGTGGTTGACCAGAGGAATTCAAATAATCAAAACTAGGGTTTCCTAGACCCTATCTCCTACAATTTGTGTCATATGAAAATGATTCAAAGAGAAAAGTTACTCTAAATGACATTCCAAACAACTTTCATGTTGAGGTCTAAAACTATTTTTGCTTGGAAAGTCATTTTTTATGGTGAAAGATTATAGGTCATTTTGTCTAAACCCTAATTTAAAAGTCAACTTACCAAGACCATAACTTGCTCAATTTTTATGATATGAAATCTATTCAAGTTGCATGATCAAATTCAATATGTCTACTTCAACTTTTATGTTTGGAGTAAGAGCAAATTCAACTTTTAAATGCATGTGATATGAGGAGACATTATAGGTCATTTTGGACCAATGCCATTGAACAAGTGATTTTCCTCAACTTCTAAAATGCATAACTACTCCATACTAATTCAAAATGAGGTCCAATTTGTGACCATTTTGAATTACTTTGAGATAGCTACAACTTTTATGAAGGGACAATTCTCAGTTCAAGCTCATATAAAAAGTTAGTCAAGGTGGAAGAAGTGAACATATGGCTTGACACTTAGATTTTTTTTGATATGTTTGATTTTCCAAACTTCCACCTCCAAATTCATCATGATCCATACTTCAAATAAAAAAGTGTTCAACATGAAAGTTGTTCCTCTTGATCTAACCTTTCCAAAAAGTCCAATTTCATCGTATTTGGACAAAGTATGAATGACTTGCGCATGGCTTAAAGTTGGATGACCATTTGGCATAATTGAACTAGCATCTTCCATACACAAATGCATGGCTTGCTAATATGACTTCAGCAATGTTTGTACATGATTTTGGACCTGATTGCATGATTACATGGGCCTATCACATGCCCATGCATCCATGCATAGTGAAGTTGCTATTTTTGAAAAATTGAAACAAGTGTGCAAATAACAATGCTTTGGCTATAAATAGAACCCTCCATGATCAGAATTAAAGACACTTACGCGCCAACTTTGAATCCCCAGCCTTAAACCCTCTCTTTCAAAGGATAACCTTGAGGATTTCCATTGGAAATCATGTTTGAATCTCCACTGTTTTGAGATTCAAATCTGCAAGAGTCATGCTTCCTTTTTTATTCAATTCTACTCTATCAAGCATCCAGAGCAAGGCTAAGTGAAGTTGGAAGGAAGATCATGGCCATCTGAACCTGCAGTGGAGGTGATTTTCTCATTTTTTTCATTTCTTCGATTCTCACTTAATTCTCCAAAATTCTTCTTGATTTTTGGTTATCTGAAGTCCTACCAATGTAGGCAACAAGATTGAGTTGCTTTGAGGTCAAATCGAAGCAATTCAGATCATGAACCTCAAAATTCAACTCCCTGTATCTTTCAATGTACTTAGAGTTAAATGAAATTGAGGCCAGATTCGAGCTCCTGTGCATCTTTACTTTAAATTCATGTTCTCTTTTTTTATTTTGGTGATGGTTGAAGGTGGACCAACCCGGTGAGGTCCATCGGAGAAAAAGACCGGAGTTGCAGCTCCAGCAATGCGTTGGCATGTCTCAGACCATAGGATCCTCTCATTTTGTTTTATTCTCACGCGTTTGTTTTAATTACCATCCATGCGCGCATTGACTTAGGTCTATTGTGGAACGCGCGTTAAAATCCAATTGATCTGCCACCTCAATTAATGAGGGAGATCAAGTGGTCCACGTTTTTTAGCATTTTCTGATTTTTATTTTATTTGACTTATTTTCATTAATTCATATTAATTTTAATATTGATCCAAAAAATAAATTCTTCTTTCATTTTATGAATTAAAATTATTTTTTGGGATCATTATTAATATTTTTCATGATTTAATTGTTTTTGTGCATATTTTTAATTGTTTAAAAATACTTTTATGTTTCCAAAAATATTGAATTTTTTTCTCCAAGGTCCTATGACATTGTTTGACCAATGATAAATCTCATGGCCATTTATTTGGTGTTTTAATGAGGTTATAGAATTTTGACCAACCATAGTTTAATTTAATGTATTTTTTAATTGATTTTAATTGTTAAATTGCAAAATAAATTGTGTGGAGCTATTTGTATTGACTTGTTGAGTTTGACTTGTGTTGTTGGGCCTTGATCAAGGTTGATTTGACTTTGTTGAGTTAAAATCATTGGATTTAGGGGATTGATGAAATGTACATTTCTTCTCCCAAAATGAATGAATGATTTTAATTTGATAAAAGTCCTCATTTGACCAATTTGTGTAGATTCCATTTCCCCTCCCTCTTCATCTCAATACCATTCTCTTCTCATTCATTTCATGGACCTATGATATCTCTATATCCTAAGGCTAGTTGATTGTAAAATCAACATAAGTATGGATGCGATTAGGTCCACCCCTTTTGCATTTTCTTTTAAGTGTGGTATGTTTTAGGAGTATGGTTCATAATACCATATCTCTATCATGCATTAACATTAAAATTTCTATTGCCCGACCTCAGATAGTTGTGAATTCTACATAAGTCCAATTACGATTGCTTAACATAGTGCTAAATTTTGACACAAAAAAGGCATATCATTCTAGTATGTGAGATTGTAAGTCTCCCCTCTTTCATGGTATTATGTGGAAACATGATCTTTTTTCCTTCCTTTGGAAGATGTCTTGGTTCAAGGATCCATGCTTGTGAATAGTGGATTGAGTGTTCTCCAAAGAATGACCTAAACAACAAAAAGCAAAAGCAATACTAACTTCTAATCAACTAACAACTAACATTTAATTTCAAGCCATTTTACTTTTATGCACTTTAAATTCAAGTCTTTATTCATTTGTCATTATTCATACCATTTAACTTGTTTATTTTATTGCCATTTTCACTTTGCTCACTTGAGCCATACTTTGTGATTATATTGTGATTGTATATACTTGTTTGTCTTTGTGGTACTTTGACCCTAATGTACATATTAACAATAAAAACCCAAAAAGACATTTGCGTGGACTGTTGGATTTGATCTGAGACATTGGACTTAGAATTAGGCAACACGCCCTATGCAAAAGGACTTGGCCAATGCCAACTTTTATGAAACCAAGTGCATGTGAAGTGAACTTTCATCTAATGCAAACATTGAAGATCCATTTGAGTTTATCTGCAACATGATTTTAATGAAGTTTTTACTTTGAACCAGTGTCTAATGCCTATTTCTGAATTCATCTGATACATGGAAGATTATGAAGAAGATCATGGAGTTGCTAAGCTTGGATGTGGTTATCTTTATTTGATGCCTTGATTCTTCATCTCGCTATTTGTGTATTGATATTGCTTGATTCTAAAGTCAAAGGGAAATTTGGGTTTCTATATGACATTCTTGTCTATTGGATTGCATCACATTGGTCCGATCTTTTCAACTCTTAACTTTTAAATTTTTGCTTAGGATTAGTCTCTTCATCTCCTCCCCACTTCTTACATGTGGGTTTTGTTGGTACTTTTCCCTTTTCCCTTGGAAACAATAAAAGCGCGGTGGCGACTCTGGTTTAATTGATGTTAAGTTTATCCCTAGCTTAATGGTCATGAATTTACTGCTACAGAACTGAAATATGCTTTTAACACCGGACTTGGCTTGAATCAAAACTTGATTTTATACCAGGCTAACCAAGAACCTGTGAGATTTTACCACTTGGATGATCTCGAATTGAAATAGGCTTTTAACACTAGGATGATCTTGAATCGAAACTTGATTTTATATCGGGCTAAACAAGAACCTGCGAGATTTTAACAGCGGGCTGATCTCGAACATAAACGGAGACTTGACCACACAATTCCCAAACCAAAAATTTTAGGGGTTTAGCTTCGTACCCAATCAAATGATTCATAAATGGATGAATTGTCCAACCAAGGTAAAAACAAAACATCCTTGGTGAACTTAAAAATCTATCCTTTTAGAATTACAACTTCCTGGCTTCCAAAACGACTTTCTGGAAAGTGCTATAACTAAACTTTAGTTAGAGAGAATAAAAAAAATAGAGAGAGAGTAACAAGTGAGGAATGAGAGATCATGTTTCTATATGTTGAATTATGGGAGAAGGGACCTCTATTTATAGGCTAGAGTTTGGCACAAAAAAGGAAACATTTAATGCCTAATAACAATGATCCAATTGATTGGCATGATGCTTCAATCGATTCGTTGGCCTAAATTAATCGATTAATAAGTTCAAAAAGGTAACAAAATATATTTTGTTGTTACCATTCATTAATAAAATTTCCTAACTGATTAGAGTGCATTTTTGAATTGGTCCAATCGATTGCTACAAGGTCCCAATCGACTGGCAAGAACAAAAACTTGCCCATAACTTTTTTGACATTTCCTAACTTGTCTAGCAAGACTTCATAAAATTTTTAGAAATATTTTATTAGTAAAAATAAGTTTGAAAACTTTTTTTTTGTGTGTGTGTGGTTAGTCCTGCACTTTACGAGAAAGCCCTTATGGTTTTACAATATATTCACTCAGACGTATTGAGGAAGACTTTGTTATACTTCAAGACTTGTCAGATTCTTCATTCTTACAGACACTTGCTTGAGCTTGAGATGAGGCTTGATTTATATTTCATTTATACTCCATCATCAGAGAGTCAAGTTCATCAAACCCTAAAGATCTAGTTTCATCATTAACCACTATTTGGTTATCATCATCAAAGAATTGTTGTCATTATCATAGGCATGATCATCTTTAAGAATTTTCATCATCAAAAGAATTTGCCATAACCTGCAAAATAAGGTTCCACATTCTTTCCTTTTTTCATGATTATAACGCATCTCTCAAAGAGGTGCTAAAATAAATAGACAATTGTATTTGGAGTAATCAAGCTCTCACTCAATTAAGTGGAGATTATACTCTACTCCCCTTGAGAG
Organism: Lathyrus oleraceus; assembly: GCF_024323335.1. NCBI lineage: Eukaryota > Viridiplantae > Streptophyta > Magnoliopsida > Fabales > Fabaceae > Lathyrus > Lathyrus oleraceus. Next base: position 341,123,010 of record NC_066581.1, read on the forward strand.
TATACTTATCCCACTTTGTCAAAATATAAAAGGAGGGTAAAGATGCATTATGATACTCCCTCAATTCCTTTTTAAGTGTCATTTTTTGACTTTTTACACATACCAAGAAAATTAATCATTATTGTTACTTTTCAAACAATAATTCTTCTTTTACCTATAATACCCTTAATTATTTATTACATTCATTTTACTTTTTCTCTCTCCGTAATAATTATCTAAGGGTAATTTTGACAAAAGCGCAATTAATACTACCTTGAACTTTGCAAGTGACAATTAAAAGGAAACAATTTTTTTTCAAGAAAGTGACACTTATAAAGGAACGGAGGGAGTAATTTAAATATGTAAACACTTTGGAAAATAAACATTTAGGAAAAGGGAAAAACATCACTCACTTTATTAATTTAAATTGCTAGAAATTCAAAGTACAAATAGGAAATTACATAATTGAAAAGTTGAGGAAACCATGAATTAGCATAAAATTAAACACACTTTTACATCTAGGTGAGACTATTCGTTATCAAAATCTTATTCAAAGAACAAGTATTGTGGTAGTTATATTTGGTCTTAAATGAAGTGTCAATTTATGAAGTCAAACTTGTCATTAATCACATTAATCTTTCTAATTAATACTTTGAGTAGGTCGCCAGTTATGGGTGTTAAGGAGGTCGAGGAATAAAGTAGTCAAAATCGTCTCTCTCCATGGGTGCTTCTTGATTATTTTCTTTTCTTCTCATTTTATGACAGCTTTTCAGTCACTTTTCCATTGATGATATCAAATCTCATTGATATGGTAGAACTCATTTTCCTAGTTTGATTGTTTCTTATTTGTGCTCGTCATCTCCAAAATTGAATCTTGTCTCTTCTCAAATTTTTATGATCAAATTACCATATGGCAAACATACTTCTTCTTTCTTGTTTTCTATCATGTACTCAATTACTTGTCTTCCCCAATTAACCTTGATTTTTTTTACCATAAACATCAAATTGGGCTATGAGGTTGAATTTTCTCTTTCTTGGAAAGAGTGTGTGATTGATCTAGAAGTGAATGGATTTGGTATGAAGGGTGTTGGATCTTTCAAAAGAGAGGATGCGACAAGCTTGTAATTGTACTTGTATCCTTTATCACCAGACTCGAAGATGATATCTTCATGAGGAAGATTCAGATTCTCTACAAACTTCTCGAAAGACAAAGTTGTTTTATGTCTTTTTACTTCAGATTGAACTACTCCATCAATGAAGTAGATATTTTAGAAAAACAACTTGACTAATGATGCATAAACCTTTCTTGAGGGGATGCAGAGGAAAGTGGAAAGGTTGAGTTCTTCAAAAGTTTTAAAAAATTCACATTCTTTAAGGCTTCTGAATCAAGGATGTGAATTCTTAGTAGGGTTCGGTCGGCGAACTCTTGTAAAAAAAACCCATTTCTTGTTGTTTGGTGGTGAAGAGATCTAAGAAGGGTCTGATCTAAAAGCTTAAATTTTTGGGAGCCATGATGATTTTTGAAGGAATAATCAGACACTCAAAATGATTTCATCGTGTATTTTTGGAAAGCAATCATTGGAGCGATATCCATATTTTCATGGGTACATGTGCATATGCTATTCTAGAATATCCAAGGTTGCCTTTAGATCTTTTTAATTTGTCAAAACAGAATTGCTCTAAATGGCCTGATATTTTGCAGTGTGTGCATTTATAACTGGACAATTCTTTTTTATTTTAATTTACACCTTTACTAGGTTTCTATCCTTTTTAAATCCTAGTACATTCTTATTTGAGGAAGACGGGTTTGACTCGATAGGGTCAAGTAAAGCTTTTATTTCCCTTAGCTAAACTTACCTAGGGTTTCATATAAATTAACTACTTCATTTTTCATGGAGACACAATTCTCACATATTTCTCTTGAGTTTATAATTTTAGTTATTTATATCTTAAACTATTTGTTGCTTTCTTCAAGAAGTCTTACATGCTCTTTAAGGTCTAGGTTGTGCTTTCTAAGTTTATTGTTTTCTTTAACCAACTTAGAACTAATTATAAACAATTGCTTATTGGAGGGTTTAGTTACCTCAACATTAACTTCCTCGTAAAAATTCCTTTAAGAGGACTTCATCTTCTTCGTTTGAAGAAGATTATTTTTTATTTCTCCTTAAGGTTGACCTCTCTGCTCCTTTTCTTCTTTCAAAAGTTCCAATGGAAGATGCTTCTTCTTTACAGTTTCTTAAATATGAGGTTCCATCATTTGATGTTGAATCTTCCAAAGATCATTCAACTATTGAGTATGTTCTTTCAAAGGTTTCCATCGGAGTTGTTTGATAGGAGTTTGATGAAGTTAATGATTTTTTGGTTTTTGTTTCTTCATCTTTGAGTAATTGAACTAGTTCGTTGAATTACTTTATGATTTCATTATTTCTTGATTTTTCTTAAAATTCATGAAGGCCCGTATCTTTCGATATAAGGATTAGATTATATTTCCAATTCTCAACTCTTAGACATTGGTTAGTGGAAAGTGTTTTGCAATGCTGAACATAGAAAAATTTACTATCATCTAGATACATTAGTATAAAACTCTTGGTTTTCAAATCTATTTCAAATCTTCTATTTCTTCTTTGGTCCAAGAGTTATATAAGTTCATTCAAAAACTCAATGGTGTGTTTAGACACCAAGAGTTATACAGGTTCAGTAAAAAAATGACTTAGTCTTATCCCAAGATTTGATCTTGAGAGTATCCAATAAAATTTAAGAGTTTTTAGTATGTTGAACTATTTGACCCCTTATACAAGGAAAATGAAGTTTGTGGCTAACTTCTAACCAAAAACTAAAAACAGAGAGAAATGATGAGTCTTCCTTCAAAATAATTTATCAAAGTGATTATCCTCCTTTCCACTAGAAACTTGGAGCGGTTAGTCTTCAAGGTTCAATTTTTTTTTCACAGACTGATCTTGAACCTTGGAGAGCTTTTAACACATGGTTGAGCTCACGAAACAAAAATTGGTTTTATACCGGGCTAACCATGAACCTGTAAGATTTTACCACCAGGATGATCTCAAATTGAAACTATCTGTCAATATCAAGTTGAGCTTGAATCAAAACTTGCTTTTATACTGAGCTAACCAAGAACCTAGGAGATTTTAACAACATGATGATATGGAACCTGAACGGAGACTTGATCACACAATCCCCAAATCAAAACTTTTCATAGGTTTATCTTAGAACCCAATCAAATGATCCATAAATGGATTAATTTCTCACCTAAGGTAAAAACAAAACTTCCTTGGTGAACTTGCAAATTTATCCTTTAAGAAATACAACTTCCTCATTTGTAAAATAACTTTCTCGAAAGTGCTACGGCTAAACTCTAGTAAGTGATAGTAAATAAAACTAATTTTAGAGAGAGTGATAATTTAGGAATGATATATCACATTTCTTGATGTTGAAATATGTGGGAATGGACATGTATTTATGGGCTAGACATTGGCACAAAAAGGAAACATTTTATGGACAATAATGATGAGCTAATCGATTGGTAGGCCTAAATTATTCAATTAATAAGTTCAAAAAGGTAAGAAAATATATTTATCCATTAACATTCATTAAGGAATTTTCCTAAGAAATTAGGATGCATTTTTGAACTGGTACAATTGATTGCCAAAAGGTCCAAATCGATTGGCAAGAACAAAAACATGCCCATAGCTTTTTTGACAGTTCCTAACTTGTCTGGAACGACTTCAAGGCATTTTTAGAAATATTTTATTGGAAAAAATAATGTTTGAAAACTTGTTTGTGTGTGTGCGTGTGTGTGTGATTATCCATGCACTTTTCGAGAAATCCTTTATGCTTTTACAATATATTCACTCAGATGTATCAAGGAAAGCTTTCATATACTTCAAGAAATGGCAGATACTTCATTTTTGTAGACCCTTGCTTGAGCTTGAGATGAGGCTTGAGTTATATTCTATTTAGATGTCATCATAAAATATTCAAGTTCCTCAAACCCTAATGATCTGGTTTCATATTAAACCATTCTTTGGTCATCATCAAAGATTTGTTGTCATTATTAGAGGCATGTTCATCTTTAATAATTGTCATCATCATAGGCATGTTCCATAACCTCCAAAACAAGGTTATACACAATAAAGTGTCGTATGGAATTAGCCTGAGTAAAACAAAAATTAGTTAATGAGATCAATTGGACCAGGTTAATTTTACCGGGTCCAAAATGGGCCTTAATTGTACTTTCTAAAAGTACAATAGTTAAGAGAAATTATCTGCTCACATTGGGATTCCGTGAGATTATGTGTATTTTCTCTTTGAATTTTTTTGATATTTTCCTTTTCCTAATTATGAGATTTAGTTATATAAGGAACGTTGGGCCAGGAGAGATGGTTTCTCCTACTTCTTGGTTAGGAACATGGAAGTAATGGAAGACCAATTCTTCCCCAAAGTGTGGTGGAGACGATTTACCCCTTTGACTGATACTTCCGTACCATTGCTACTTAAACACCTCATGGGTCATATGTATTGATTTAACTAGATCCTTAACATAATTCTAGGAGACTAAGCATGCCTCGGGAACTCAAGCCCATTTCTGGTGACTAGGCTCACTTAGGGTGCTCACCCAACCTTCCTGCACTTAGATTTCTCTTTCCATGGGATGTCCTTTATAGCCCAATAAAATTATCCTAGCATAATATCCAATACCCAATCATTCCCTAACAGTTTTATATCAAGAAGTTTTTGTTATTGGATTTATACATAAGATCACGACACTATTACGTAAAATTCATTTCACAATGGTTGGAAAAGGGATACCACCATACCTGACAAACTGTTTTGAGGTATGGGGTGGTTGTAAGTATGATGATTTCCACCACTGGGGCGTGCGATCGTAATTATAAACTAGGTAGCATGCTACCTATCATAACAGTTACTTTAAACAACCACAGTGATATTCTTAATGCATAAAATTTAACAATGGTTTTGCTAAACAATCGTTGTGATATATACACTGAGTTTATTTTAAATTATTTGGAATGCTTATTTCGACAATGCTCACTAAATATACTTGCTTTCAATCTGATCTAGAACATTATAATATGACAAGTTAAGCTATATTAGAAGAACAAGTTATATCATTCAATGCTAGACAAAAATACTTTATCCCATTATCTGTATTTTGCTCTTTAACGATAATATTTTGTTTCAACGTTCCTAGTTCTTCAACCTATCCTTGCTTCACATCTAGTTCATTTTGAAAAATATTATTTACTTTGCAAACAAAATTAGAGGTGGAGAAAGATGGCGGTTGAAGAACTAGAAGCATTAAACAAAGTCATAACCGTTAAAGAGCGAAATATAGACAATGGGTTGATGAATTATTGTCTAGCATTGAATGATGTAACTTATTTTCTAATAGAACTTTATATATCATATTATAATTTTCTAATGAAATATGAAAAATTACATATTCGATAAGGGGTTGAAAAAGCACTCAAACTACATATGATATAATAAACTAATCGTCGAAACAAACCTTAATAAAAACATTCATCAACAACAAACTTTAAACAACATACAATATAAAGCAAACAACTCTTATTGACAACAACAAAATCATCAACAACATAGCATAAACTACATACAACATACAATTTTTATTACTAACAACAACAATATATCAACATAAAATGTTTCACTAACGTACTTGTCACAGAATGACATCCACAACGAAAGGAGGATGAAGCTGAATTGGGAGTTGAAAACTTGTGTAATATTTGAATGGACGTCATTTCGGGTCCTTAACAAAAGTTTGTAGCTCTTAATTTAGCTTCATGCTCATTAATTTTTTTCAATCACCTTCCCTACCTACAAGTCAAAACCAGGAAAAAGTTCACTCGTCTTAAGTTATGCATGACATATTATCCTACAAACATTATGAAACAAGCTATTGAAACGTAAGTAATGATATATAAACAACATAGTTAACTTCTTATATTATACATTCACTCATATTAAGTTAACTTCTAAACAGGTTTTTAAACATAAACTATTCTAAGGACGAACATCTAACGTAGTCATTTCCTAAGATTTGATACAACAAAGGTAAACCTTCGAAGATACGAGTTTGTTACATGAGTTTGGGGGTTCCATTTTATATGTTTGTGTAGAAAGGTTGTCGAAACATTAATGAAGCTTAGTATATATGAGAGAGACGAGTGAGAGAGATGTTGGGGTTTTGTTTTTAGAGAGACGTTTATTATGTACTGGAGCGAGAGATGATTTTACATTTATATAAATATGTAAAACCTTTCATCACAGTTGATAATAAGAACCGTGATGAAATGATAGATCCTTACACCACAGTTGATAATATGAATCGTGATGATATACAAGGACATGCCCGTTTTATAACGAAAAAATAGAAAATTGTTAGTGCTAGGATTCAAACTCTTACACTCCAAGTACATTTCACCACGGTTAACTATGACCATAGTCAATTGTCCTTTAGTAAATAGAAGAAAAAAAGTTCCCCAAAAAGAGTAATTACCACGGTTAGCAGGAAGTCCGATGTAATATAATATTACCAAAGGTCTACTTTCTAGTAGTGGAAGGCGTTAGTCTAGTGTCATACTAGTTTGGATAAAGATGATATGGTATCCTTTGTCCAATCCTCTTCAAATAAGGCTTCAATTGATTGCACAAAAAGCGATAAAGGTTATTTTATAATATCAATCTCACAATGCAAATAATGAATGACAAATGATAAATCATACTTACCAAGAAACATAAGGGAAGACCAAAGTGATGAACGAAGATGACATAAAAACAAAAAAAAGACTCAGTAGTTTAAAAAAACAAAATTAGAAATGGAAACTTATATTTACATGTATTATTGTAGAGTGCTCATAGGGGAAAGTACAAAGTTCACTAAGGATAGAAAATACCACACCTCACCCGATGTGGGCCTTCTAGTCACTCCTTGATCGAATTGCTCACCCATTAGGTGTTACACTCACTCGTTGATTGCATCACACACCCTGCAATAGGCTTGGGTAAAACCACTTATTACCCACCCATGAAATATTGGGATTGACGTGTCCTTAAACACTAATGATATGGAAGCTCATTCAATGGGGAAAACTATATTATCTTGAAGAATAATGGAAAATAACATGTCCACACTCGTAAGAGAGGGGAAATAACCACTTAATGCGTCCAAGGATCCAAATCTAAAATGCCTCTATAAATACCTCAACCACGGAGTTAAGGATAAAAATCAATTCACTTATAAACCACATAGATACAAAGCTTCTCACAATCCTTACGTGAGATTTCTCTAACACCAAAAACAACCTTAAACCCTTAGATAACCCTACACAATTAGAGGTTGTCACCCATTTTACTTTCAGAAAGTACAATTGGCGCACAATGTCGGACTCTAGTAAAACTGACATGGCCACTATTACATCAGATGTTCAGATTTATTTCCACATCTTCGACACCTCTATCAAATATGGCAAACAAGCGGGTAACAACTCTGGCCAATAGTAGTTGTGGCGATGATGAAGATGCAATAACTGAAATGCGTGTCACCATGGATGATTTTAGTTTCTAGAATCAAACTCTAGAGGACGACGTCCTTCATATATAGCAGCGTTAGTAGAAAGCTGACCTTCACGAGGAGATATAGTTTTTGGAACTCTAACATCTCTTTGATGAGATATAAGGGGCACTAGTGCAAGAGAATTTCCATCCGCCATCACTATCCAAGTTTTATGGATGTAGTGACCTATAAGAGCATGTCATCTCCAACAACATACAAATGGAAATTATTGGAGCTTCAAATTCTCTAAAAGGGTTAATACTTATTCTCCCCCTACCATATGGGTGGTTTTTGAAAAAAAACCTGTAAAAAAAGTTTGTATTCCCTCCCTGCCTTATGAAGATTCCCTTATTTTGACCCCTCAATAAACCTAGTCATCAAAAATAATGATGTGACTGATTTTTTTTATTTCTGAATTTCTTTTAATAACGTGGATTGTCAAGTTGACATTTTTATTATTTTTTATTATTTTTTTATTAAATCTACGTGGCTTTGTTTTTTGAGTTTTATAAGATTGAAAATTTTAATACCTAAAATATCAAAATTTTCCAATAAAGAGGAGTTTAACTGAAGTCCCCTCCCTCCACTGCCTAGCACCATTACCACTGGGACATTGCCATGTTGCTTACTTTGCATTTTTATCCCACTTAAATATACATATTGCATACTTAGTTTGTTTGATTAGAATAAAGATATTTTAAACATTTTGATTACAGTTTTATTTTTAAAATATTCACTACACTTTTAGTACATGATATTTAATAATAATTATTTATAAAAATATTTATTCACTATTTAATAATATTAATTAAATAATAATATATGATATATTTTATATTATTAAATTATAATAAATTAATGTTATTAAATATGGAATTTATATTATAAATCTGTTACATATAATTTGATTACTATTTATTTTGAATTCAATATAATTTACTTGATTAATATTTAGTTAAATAAAAAATACTATTTAATTGAATAATATTTAATTGAATTGAGATTTAACTTAAATTAATTTAATGTATTAATTGAATATATTTATTTAGTTAATTAATATTCAAATATTTTAATTATTACTTACATTTTATTAATAGTAATCATTCAAAATTACAATAGAACTTTAATTGATTTATAACTTAATTTAAGTAAATCTCAATTTAGTTAAATATTAATCAATTAAATAATATTTTTACACTGTCATTTTTCTCATTTGAAGATTGGTATATTTTTTACACTGCAAAATTACATGTCGTAAATGGAGGCTATAAAGGAAGTGATCGGAGTTGCCAAGAATTTAGTGGGAATCTTGGTTGTGCAATATTGAATAAGTCCCCATTAAAGGTTAGTGATGGTGCTTTAGGCCTCTTGAAGAGCAAGAACTGGAAAATGCATGGTCATGCTCAAATGGATTAAGGAGTTAATAATTTATTTCGAGAGTTCAAACTCGGATTTCAAGAAATGACTTGAAGACTAATATGTCTTACATTGGATGCCATCATATCATCAAGTTAGACATTAAGTGACTTAAGGAATTTGAGGATTACACACTTGTTCTTACACAAGTGGGAGATTGAAGGATTTTGTCCTTCGGTAAATTATTCGATAATATTAAGTGATTATAATGCTTTGCTAGAAATCAATTATGATTTGTTGGATAATGAAATTGGAACAACTACAAATATTATTTGGTCCTATGAGGTCACAAAAATAGTGACATCAAGAGGGAGTGACTAAGTCACATAATATTGGACAATATGAGCTTAATTAAACTCCCTTCATTTAACTCTTATTAGTTATGTGTTTTTATGATTGACAACAATTTTGTTAAAACTTGTATCGCAGCAAGATGTTGAGCAAGATTTCGTGACATGTTGATGTTGATCAGACATCTTTGCATGTTTTGTTTTACTTCTTAGAAGACTTACTTTATTATGAGATATCTGAAGATTCTCTGAATATTTAGCAATCATATCTGACTGTCCAAGAAGATTTATTTTAGGAACTCATGTTCTATTTCCAGTTGTGCACTTGTTTCATAAAAAGGGATGTTGAGACATTTTAAGGAAACACTAGATCAAATTTGATTTGATTCTGCAGAAGATTGGGCAGAATGGATGTCGCAACATTTAAGGAAACATTTGATTTGATTCTGCAGACAGATGTCAAAACATTTAAGGAGACATCAAATTTAATTTGATTAGATTTGATTTAATTTTTTTTGTTTTGGATCTGCTAATTTTTTATGCCTAAGCCCATGCTTACCAAAGGCTATTTAAAGAGGATGTTACTAAACCTAATGTACGAAAGAGAGAGTTGTGCTAGAAATTGTTATTGTTATGGTTTAGTTGTTGTTGTTATTTGTGAGCCATTCTAGTATCTCTTTGATACTTAAATTAGATTGAGTTTATTGAGTTGTAATTATGAATCAATCATGAGCTTTTAAGCAAGAGTGCATTATGTTTTATTGGAAGTGTGTATTCTTTTCTTTGATTGTTTTTCAGTTGTTATCACTTTTGTGTGATTTAAGGGAAGTGAGAAGGGTCTCATATCTAGGAGAGTCTTAGACAGAAATTCCACGGGTAGTGATTAGGTGAAAAGTTTGTAAAACCAGAGATTTTTTAGAACTTCAAACTAATATTGTTATAGTGGATTTCCTTCCTGGCTTGGATTCCCCCAGATGTAGGTGACGTTGCACCGAACTGGGTTAACAATTGACCTATGTTATTTTCTTCCTACTTTTTACACTGTTATCTGCATAATTGTTTCTGGTGTGATATGTCCTGATCCTGGTGTCCTGACATCGTATACAACATCTGTTATTTGAATAATTGTTTCTGGTGTGACATGTCCTGAACCTATTGTCGTGACATCATATATAACATTTGTTATCTGTATAATTGTTTCTAGTGTGACATGTCCTGATCCTGGTGTCGTGACATCATATACAACATTTGTTATCTACTTACTAATATTGTTATGTGAAGTCCTGATATTAGTGTCGTGACATCGCATACGACATTTGATATTTGCGTTCCAAAATTCTCAATTGGTATTAGAGCAGGCATCTTGTTTTGTTTCTGGGTGAGATTCGGGGAAGATACTTTCTGGTACCATGGAAGGAGGATTTGTTAACAGATCACCCATCTTAGATGGCACCAACTATGACTATTGGAAGGAACGTATGGTGGAATTCTTAAAATCTATGGAAAGCAAGACTTGGAAAGTTGTCATCAAGGGTTAGGAACATCTTATTATGAAGGACAAAGATGGGAAGGCTACTACTGACTTAAAGCCTGAATAGGATTGGTCTAAGGAAGAAGGTGAGTTGGCTCTTGGAAACTCCAAAGCGTTTTATTCAATGGAGTTGACAAAACCATATTTAAGTTAATAAACACGTGTATTGTGTACTAAGCTGAAGTTGATTTCTTCTTATCATCCACAAGCTACTTTGGGTACTAAGCTGAAGTTGAGTTTTGGGAGAGTCTGCATGCTACTTTGAGTACTAAGCTGAAGTTGAGTTCTTCTTATCATCCGTAGACAGACAGTCAAATTGAGAGGACTATCCAGTCTTTGGAGGACTTGTTGAGGGCTTGTGTGCTACAACAAGGAGGTACTTGAGATAACTACTTGTCGTTGATTGAGTTTACCTACAACAACGATTTCCATTCTAGTATCGGGGTGGACCATATGAGGCGTTGTATCGTATGAGGTGTTGAACTTATTCGTGTTGGTGTGAGTCAGGCGAGAGTGTTGTCCTCGGACCTGAGAGTGTTCACTAGACAACTTAAAAGATCAAGATGATCCAAGAAAAGATGAAAGCATCAGAGAGTCGTCAGAAAAGCTACCATGACAAGAGGAGGAAAGCACTTGAGTTTCAGGAGGGAGATCACGTTTTTTTGAGAGTTACGCCGGTAACTGGTGTTGGTCGAGATTTCAAGTCTCGTAAGCTCACGCAGTGTTTTGTTGGTCTATACCAGAGTTTATGGAGGATATGAGAGGTGGCCTATCAGATTGCTTTGCCTCCGCCACTTGCTAATCTTCATGATGTTTTTCATGTGTCTCAGTTGAGGAGATACATTTTGGATCCATCTCATATGATCTAGGTGGATGATGTGCATGTGAGAGATAACCTGACTATTGAGGTATCACCCGTACGGATAGAGGGTCGAGAAGTGAAGCAGATGCATGGTAAATAGATTGCCTTAGTGAAGGTAGTTTGGGGTGGACCAGCTGGTAGAAGCATGACTTATGAGCGTGAGAAGCAGATGAAGGAGTCGTATCCGACTCTGTATTCGTCAGGTGATTTTCGAGGGCGAAAATTTCTTAAGTGAAGGATAGTTGTAACACCCCGGTTTTTATTAGATATTTTATTATATTTTAATTGTTTGAATTATGCATTTTGATGATTTATTTTATGGTTGCGTGTTGGCGGGGTATGTATCCTTGAGTTAGGGGTATAAAGAGATGATAGAAGTATGTAGAATAATTTAGAATTGTTTTGATAATTAAAATAATGTTTTATCTATTTTTATTATATTAATTAGTAAAGATAGAATAATTGGGCCAAATATAAGAAATTGAGAAATTTAGTGGGAGGAAGGAATATGAGATAATTAAGTTTGGTCCAAGTTGGTGATTTGGAAAGGTTTACCCTAAAAATAAAAAGTTAAAAGGCACCTAGGTTTAGGAAGATCTTCACAGTACGTGACATTAGAGAAAAAAGATCAAAGAGGAAATAGGAAAGGTGATTAAGGAAAGAGAGTCAAGGTTTCAATTTAGAAATTTTGCAAGGAATTCAGGTAAGGATGGGAACATGTTCCAATAGTAACGTGTAAGACCCTAATTTTGACCCTAAGATCCCTCATGGCATCATATCATTGCATATTGCACTTCCCTCAAGGATCATAGCATCTTGGCTCCTTAACCCTAGGTGGGGACTTGTGTGAGTTGGTTTGAGACCACCAAGTATGATTGGATTGTATATTATTGCTTTTCTTATTTTGTTTACTAACCAAAAGCACAAAAATATGTCACTAACATCTTTTGACTTGTAGCTCAAGCAAGCATGTGACCCAAGGCTCTTAGGAGGCTCCTATGCTCAATGGTATGGCTAGATGAAGTTGAAAGCAAGCATGAAAATGGTTCACAAAGCTCTCAATAATCATATATGCCTCCCAAGTATCTCAATTTGTCAATTTGATCAAGATGAACCAAAGGGCTTGAGGATTTGTTTCCCAAGGAAACCCTAATTCAACTGTGCAGTGATTGTGCCTTGCTCATGAAGCAACCTCAACCCATGATCAAATAAAATCAAGGGAAGTTCTTTAATTCATCATTTCATGCATATATGATCCTATGTGAGTGTCCTCAATCATCAATTCATCAAGATTTGTAGTTTGGACTTGAGAAGTTGATCAATCAATTCATCTGACTATTTTGAAATCCACTGATACCTAACTTTTGATGTTTTTGTCAAATGAAGATGACCTCAAGATAAACAATGTTCTTAAGAACCATATGAACAACTTTCATGTTCATCAAATATCCATTTGAAGCTTGGAAGGTCATCATTCATGTCAAAACATTATAGGTCATTTTGATTGGAACCCTAATTTTGGGTCAACTTCCCAAGGACCTAACTCCTTCATTTTTCATGATTTTTAGGTGGGATCAAATGCATTGGAAATTTTTAATATGTCTACTTCATTTGTTATGTTGAACAAAATTTCATAATCCTAAAATAAGTACATGTGATAATATAAAACATTATAGGTCACTTTGGACCAAAGTCATTGAAATGTGAAAAAGTCCAACTTCAAGTGCCCATAACTTTCTCATAAAAACTCCAAATGATGAAATATTTAAGTCCAAATTGATTGTCTTGAAAAGATATACAACTTGGATGTTTAAGGTTGTGTCATTTTAGGCTTTCATCATTGAAATATAAGGGCTTGAAGTTGGTCCATTTTGGCTAAATGTCCATATACATGTTTTGCACCTTGAACTTCATGATCAGTTTTCATAAATTTCCCAATCCCAAATGGATTTTTGTTCAACATAACATTTGTTCCTCATGTCAATACATTTCCAACCATTACCCACAAGGCCATGTTTCAATTTGGAAAAGTGCATTTTCGAAAAGGTGAAAGCTTGGGTGCATTTATGGAAACCATATCAAAACTTATTGCACAAGCCAATTCCATCAAAGTTGCACGTCCAAACCTGATCAATTACACTTCAGCATGCTAAACCAATTGCATTTGGGCCTCCCATACCCCTGTACAGGCCCATGCATGGAGGCCCTCATTCCACATGCACATGAACTTTGCATTGCTTGCCTCATTATTTGCTATAAATAGAGATGCTTGGCTTCATTCATAACCAACCTTAAGGCGCCTAATACTCTGCAGAATTGGAATCCCACCCTTCACCTAAAGGAATTTTGCATTTCTTCTTGAATTTTTCAGTTTCAATTTTCAACTTCCTTGGTTGATTATTGAACTCTTATTCCTTAGCCTAGCTTCATTTCCATCTCAAGACCAAGCTACAACAAAGAATTGGAAGAGATCGTGCCTTGTAGAGCTGCACTTCAAAGGTTGTTGTTCAAACTTTTTCAATTCGAAACTCACTAGATCTTGCTCATTTCTTGTGTTTATTGGTTCCTCTGAAGTCCTCTCATAAGAGGCAGTTGATTTGTGTACTTAATTTCATAAATTCATCAAGTTCAGATTGAACACCATAAACTTCCATCTCAGATTTCTCTTCATGTAGTGATCTTGAGTGGAAGCCAATGGCACATGGGTGATGTACATCACCCCAGCTTTCCAATGATATGAGGATCGTGTATTTTGGTGAACTTTTTCAGACCTGCAACTCTGGCCGGAGCTGGCTTGCTCGTCGGAGAAGACGGTGGTGTACACCACCGTCCGCCATGCCAGATTGTATCTGGACCGTTGGTTGTTATTTCCATATTGAATCAAGGTCATGCAATGTTATGACTATTTTTAATATTTTGTGATTCTCATTTGACTCTGGATCACCATGAGCGTGCATCTTACAACCTTATGATGTGCCACCTCATTTAATGAATTTGATCCAACGCGCCAGGATTTTTGCAATTTCTGATTTTCTATTTTATTTTCTTTTATTTCAAAAATTCATAACTCTTTCATTTTAAATCTAAAAAATATGGGACCAATTGCATTATTTCCCTTTTTAATTCTAGTTTCTGAAAATGATTTTTAATATTTTTTATGATGTCATTTAATATTTTTTGTGAATTTTCTCTTTTCTGGTTATTTATAATTCATTTAAAATAGTTTCCAATATTCCAAAAATGCAAAAATATTTTCTTAACATCTTTGAATGATGATGAATCTATAAAAAATATTCTCATCAATTTTTTAATTAATTTGAGATTTATTTGAGATTTTAGTTCAATTATGTTATTTTTCTTCATTTTTAATTGTTTAAAATTAGTTTCTGGTTTCTAAAAATGGTGAAATTTTTTGTCAAACCTTGTTTGACCATGTTGAACTTAGGATGATCTATTTGGACTTTTCCAAGTTGATTTGAAATGGATTTGAAGTTTGACCCTGGTTTGATTATTTTAATTCAAGTATTATTTTAATTCTCAAAAATACCAAAAATATTTTATTTGTTTCTTGACTTCTAAGCTTCATCTCACTTCTGTTTACCATTGATTGACTTTGATTCTATTCATGTTTGATCAATGTGTGTTGGATATTTCATTTGAATTTCAATTCATGTACATTCTTCTTCTTCTTCTTCATCTTCTTCTTTTTGATCAATGAGTTAATGATTGGTGGTTAGCCTTGACATATGAGGGGCTTAACCTTCTTTGATTCAAATCTAATTCATCTTGATCAAAGATCAAGTGAATGGCTTTGCATTAGAGATAGGTTGCCTATTGGTCAAGCAAAAAACCTAAATCCATACAAGATCATTCTTCTTTTCTTTTGGCATGGCAAGTTGTAGGAGCTTGGCTTACTAGTCATGGTCTCTAACTTGTGTTTGTTGCCTATAGTTCTATTGACCGGCCTCAGATAGGTGTGACTACTACATTAGTCCACTTACGATTGCTTAACATAGCGCTAAATTGCCTTATGGTACGCTAACACTAACAACTAATGACTAACTTTTAATTCAAGCATTTAATTCTTGCAATTTACTTTAATGTAATTTAATTTCTTGCACATTAATTCATTTGCTTTTGCCCTTTTCTCACTTGAGCTCATGTTTATGTTAATGCAATTTGCTCACTTGAGCACATTATTGTGTATATACTATTGTGCTTTTTTTGTTTTGTTTGTGTGAACCCAATGCAAATGGACAAAGGGCTTAGATTTAGGATCTTACCTATGCTAATGGAGTTTGAAGAGCAACTAGGCCTCATGCCTTTAGAGTGCTAAAATTGTCAAAGAGCAACTAGGCCTCATGCCTTTAGAATGCTTAATCTTGAAGATAACATTGAAAGGACTCCTAATTCTAAACTCACCCTTGTCCATTCTTTATTTTTATTGTGGAACTTTTTGATTTGTGTCTTCTTGTGTGCTAGGGATCCCAAACTTGAGCCAATTAGAAGAACCATTGTCATGAGCATCCAAAGTGAGAGATACAAAAGCCAATTGGAGGATTCCTAGGAGCTTGATTGTTTGTTTGATTGCTTGAGTTATTTGCTTATTGCTTGCTTAATTTCAAAGGATGGGAGCAACTTGGATCATCTTTATGATATCAAGAAGGGAACTCCAATGTGGTTTTATTTCTCTTCCTTCATCTTTGCATGTTTAGGACCTAGCCATTCTTCTTCTTCCCTCCACTCTAACCCAAGCCAACTCTTTTGTGCAAACATTAACATTGTCTTCAAAATTAGAAACCTAAGCACTATGCTTTTGATTTTCCAAACTCTTTTCATAACACTTATTTTGAAATGAATCCTTAAGTCAACTTTGACCTTACTTTGCGAATACTTTTCATTTGTAAATACAACTCAGTCAATTGTTTTTATGGTTTCAATGGCCACTTTTGCCAAAGTTTTTTCATAAGCATTAGCTATTAGGTTTGAGTTATCTTAGAGGTTGATATAATACTCACCTATATCCTTAGTGATGGACTATAAGACTTCCATGCTTATTATAGGGTTAACCCCTCACTAGCATGTTGAAGCTCTCCTCACATGGTGGATTTGTGGTTTTAGGTTGAGTTTTCTCCCTTTGATAACAAAAGACCTTAAGGCTTTTGGCCAAATAATTCATCAACTTCTTTTGAGATTTTTACCCCGAACTACGAGGTTTTGATCCTAATCTTTTTTTAAGATGGTACGTAGGCAATGGATTTATCCATTCAAACACAAAATTGTAAATAAATTGTATATTCTTTTCTCATCTCCCCAATCATGTTTGCACAAATATTTTTCAGAAATACCAACCTACCATACAACATTTGTGAAAAGGGCTCCCTTAGAGTACTAAGGATGTTTTGGGTGCTTAAAACCTTCCCATTGCATAACCAACCCCCTTACCCAGATCTCTGACATTTTTATTAGCTTTTGATTTGATAAAACTTCTCGGTTTTTTATTCGCTTTCTAACCTTTCCTTTGGATAAATAGAAGTGCGGTGGCGACTCAAATTGTATGATTTACTTTTGATTTAGTCAATAAATCTAAAGGTAACGAATACCCCGCTACAGAAAAGTGGCGACTCTGCTGGGGATACATTTGCCTAGTGGGTTTTGCCTACTTTTTACCTTTGTTGTATTGAATATATTATTTGTGACATATTTTTGTGCAAATTTGGGATTACTGTATTGTTTGTAATATATGAATTGCTTGATATGTAAATTGCTTGTGTGCTTGGTGGTATCTTGTGAGATGAGTTTTATACCCGAACTCGAGTGCACTTATGATAGGAGAATGACATAGTCTTGTTGACTTGTGTGGAGTTATTCCTTAGCAAGTTGACTTGCAAGCCCATTCACTTGGTGGAGGTTATGTTGGGATCAATAATGTCACACGAGTAGTCGTGGTTAGGCATTACTCTTTCCAATATATGCCTTAGAAGCCAAGGACCTTAGTTTACCAAGCCCGTCTTGGCCTATTTTAGGATGTAGTGCGAAGGTCGTTCAAGTGTAAGATTTGATACGATTGTTATGCGATACTACACTCATAAGAGTCTCTCTTGAGAATATTTTTGGAATACAAGTAGTCGTTTATCCGATAATATACGAAAGATAGGAAGATAACTATGGGAACCTCTTGTAGCACATGATTGTCAGGTTTAACCATAGTACACTCCCTTTAGGTGGTTCTTAACCGAGACCCCATGCTCGTGACTTGCAACAAACCCTTGATTCATGGTTGATCCGTTCTTGTGTATCCTTAATATCAATGGAACTTGGGTGTTGATAAGGTGTAAACCATAATCCACCAAAATGGATGATTGATATTAAGGATGACTTGATTCATCCAATGACCTTTGTGTGGTGTGTTTTGCTTGATCATTGAGTGTGATTGTTGCATCCATGCATTCATGCATTCATACACATCCATATCATCAACAATGAGAAAATTTTCAAGGAACTTAAGAGGTTTATTTGCAAATTTTCAGACATGGATAAGCAAAGAAGGAACACGAAGAAGTACAGTTTCAGACAACCCGACTTGAAAGAGTTAAGGAGTTTGACATCCTATGTATTAGATCCCTTGGAGTTTAAAGCTCGTCATGGGAAGCTTCTGTCTATTCTTGCTACTCAGGTGGATGAAGGTATGATGAGTGTGTTGGTGCAGTTCTATGATCCCTTGTACCGTTGCTTCACATTTCCGGATTTCCAGCTTTTGCCTACGCTTGAGGAGTATGCTTATCTTGTGGGTATACCTATTCTAGATCAGTTGTCGTTCAGTGGGTTGGAGAGAGTTCTTACTTCTCAAGAGATTGCTGATATGTTACATATATATGAATCTATTATTGGTGCTCATATGACTACCAAAGGTGGAATTCAAGGTCTCCCATCTGATTTCCTCATTGCTCAAGCTACTATGTATGGGAAGGCCATGAGTGAGGACGCCTTTGAGGCCATATTTGTACTTCTCATCTATGGGCTGGTGTTATTCCCCTAACATCAACAACTTTGTGGATGTGAACGCTATTAGGATTTTCTCTACTCTTAATCCCGTTTCGACTCTGTTGGGTGACACTTATTTCTCTTTGCATATGAGGAATGCAAAGGGTGGTGATACCATTGTGTGTTGTTTGCCTCTGTTGTACAAGTGGTTTATTTCGCACTTGCCACAGACGGTCGCCTTCAAGGAGAACAAAGGATGTCTACGGTGGTCCACGAGACTTATGTCTCTCACTAATGATGATATCTTTTGGTATAACCGTGTATACGATGATGTGCAGATTATTGACTCTTATGGTGAATTCTCCAATGTGCCTCTTCTTGGTACATGTGGTGGGATTAACTACAACCCTATTTTGGCACGTCGTCAGCTTGGGTTCCCCTTAAAGGATAAACCTAATAAAATTTTGTTAGAAGGTGTGTTCTTTCAATAGGGTAAAGATCCCTAAAACTTGAAGGGCAGGATGGTCTACGCTTGGCGCAAGATTCATAGGAAGGGAAGGAAAGAGCTTGGTCCGAAGAATTGTATTGCTTTGGAACCCTACACCTCGTGGGTTAGGAGGAGAGCTTCTGAGTACCGCATTCCCTATGATTACCCGAGACCTACACCTATGGTTATGGATGGGCCTTCAACCCTCCCTAACCAAGGAGTAGAGGAGTTGAGAGATGAAGACCGTTTGTGTGCTTGGGTTCGTGAGCGAGAGGAGCTACTTCATCAGCTTAGAGATAAGGATGCATTAATAGAGTTTCTGGAGCATCAGGTTATCGACGAGCCTGATGATATGGTGACTTCTCTTCTTCCTCAGTCTTCCGGGTTTTGGAAGAGGAAGTACGATCGACTCGCCAAGGAGAAGGCAGATATGGAGGCAACCAAATGTTTACCAATTGTTTTGATAAGTTAGTGCAGTGCGTCGCTGATTGCAAGAGCTCAGGAGATGGTAAAGTTGTGTTGTTCCTAACACTGAAGATGTTATGGATTCGAGATTCATGTATGTAGGTAAAGTTGGGAAGTCTTTAGGGAAAATGATCAGGTATTGTTAATGTTGTTTCTTGGAGAGTAGAGAGAAATGTGATGACTAGTGTTATGCCTGTGGTGTGTGATTCCTGATGTTTTCCTGAAGATACTATGAATTGCCTCTAGAGCGTGAATTTGAATTTGATGGAGGTGAAGAGTTGACGTGTGTATCATCTAAGCAAGTTAGAGAGCCCGTGAAGGATATGGTACAAGTGTTTATGATGTTAGCTTCATTGGAAGCTAGAGGAAAGGGAGTAGTTGTGATCTTCCTGGAGTGTGTGAATTTCCTGAAGTGTTTTCTAAAGACATCAGTGATTTGCCTCTAGAGCACGAATTGGATTTTTCTATAGACTTAGTACCTGGTACTAGTCTAGTGTCGATGACTCCTTATAGGATGTCTGCTTCAGAGTTGGGAAATTGAAGAAGCAACTAGAATATTTGCTTGAGAAGAAGTTTGTTCAACCAAGTGTTTTTCTGTGGGGTGTGCCAGTGTTGTTAGTGAAGAAGAGGGACGATAGTATGAGGCTATGAATGATATGATAATTGTATTGTAGGCATTTAAAGAGAACCATTTGTATGCAAAGTTTTTCTAAGTGCAAGTTATGGTTAAAGGAAGTGAGTTTTCTTGGTCATATGATTCTAGTAATGGTATAGTTGTGGATCTATCGAAGATAGATGCTGTGTTACAATGGGAGACTCTGAAGTCTGCCACTGAGATTATAAGTTTTTCTTCGATTGACTGGTTACTACAGAAAGTTCATTAAAGGTTTTTCAAATTTAGCATTGTCGTTAACTCAGTTGGCTCAAAAGGGTCAAGCCTATGTTTGGGATGTGCATTGTGAAAAGAGTTTCCAAGAACTCAAGAAGAAGTTGATGTCTGCTCCAGTTTTGATTTCGCCGAATCCAAGTGAGTCCTTTATTGTATATTGCGATGCTTCGAAGATGGGTCTGGGATGTGTCTTGATGCAGAATGGTCAGGTTGTGGCTTATGTTTAGAGACAATTGAGATTTCAAGAAAGGAATTATCCTACGCATGATCTTGAGTTGACAACAGTGGTATTCAACTTGAAGATTTGGAGGCACTACCTATTTGGCTCCAAATTTGAAGTGTTCAGTGATCAAAATTGTTTGAAATATTCATTTGATGATAAGAGTCGAATATGGGGGTAAGGGAGATGGCTTGATCTCATGAAGGGTTATGATTTTGGTTTGAGTTACCATCCGGGTAAAGCTAATCGTGTAGCTTATATGATGAGTAAGAAGTCTGTACACAGGTCGATGCTTATGGCTCGAGAGTTAGAAATGATTAAGCAATTCAAAGATATGGGTTAGTGGGTGGAGAAACTCCTAACAGTGTGAAGTTGGGTATGTTGAAATTGACGAGTGGTATCTTGAAGAGGTCGGAGAAGGTCAGAGATCTTATTTGAGTTTGATAAATTATCTCACATTAATCAACCAAGGTAACAGATGTGATTTCCGAGTAGATGAAAATGGTGTGATGATGTTTAGAGATAGGGTTTGTGTTTCTGATGTACCCGAACTTAAGAGGAGTATTCTTGAGAAGGGTCATAAAAGTGGATTGAGTATTCATTATGGTGTTACGAATATGTATCAAGATTTGAAGAAGATGTTTTGGTTGCCAGGAATGAAGAACGATGTTGTTGAATTTGTGTATGCTTGTTTAACCTGCCAGAAGTCAAAGATCAAATATCAGAAGTCGTTGGGCCTGATGCAACCATTGAATAATCCAGAGTTGAAATGGGATAGTATTTCCATGGATCTTGTAACAGATTTAACGAAGACTTCAAAGGGATGTGATTCAATTTGGGTGATTGTGGACAGATTGACCAAATCGGCTCATTTTGTACCGATGATGATCAATTATTCTTACAGAAGCTGGATGAATTGTCTATTTATGAGATTGTGGATCTCCATGGTAATCCTTCAAGTATTATGTCAGATAGAGATATGAGATTTACATTGAGGTTCCAGGAGTGTCTTCAGGCTACTTTGGGTACTAAGTTGAAGTTAAGTTCTTCTTATCATCCACAGACAAATAGTCAAATAGAGAGGACTATCCAGTTTTGGAGGACTTGTTGAGGACTTGTGTGCTAGAACAAGGAGGTACTTGGGATAGTTACTTGTCGTTGATTGAGTTTACCTACAATAACGATTTCCATTCTAGTATCGGAATGGACCATATAAGACGTTGTATGGTAGGAGGTGTAGAACTTATTTGTGTTGGTATGAGTCAGGCGAGAGTGTTGTGCTCGGACCTGAGATTGTTTACCAGACGACTGAAAAGATCAATATGATTCAAGAAAAGATGAAAGTGTCGCAGAGTCGTCAGAAAAGCTACCATGACAAGAAGATGAAAGCTTTTGAGTTCCAGGAGGGAGATCACGTGTTTTTTAGAGTTACATCGGTAACTGGTGTTGGTCGAGCTTTGAAGTCTCGAAAGCTCACGCAGTATTTTGTTGGTCTGTACCAGATTTTACAGAGGATAGGAGAGGTGTCCTATTGGATTTCTTTGCCGCCTCCGCTTGCTAAGCTTCATGATGTGTTTCATGTGTCTCAGTTGAGGAGATACATTTCAGATCCATCTCATATGATCTAGGTGGATGATGTGCATGTGAGAGATAACATGGTTGTTAAGGTATCACCCGTACGGATAGAGAATTGAGAAGTGAAACAGATGCATGGTAAAGAGATTGCCTTAGTGAAGGTAGTTTGGGGTGGACCAGCTGGTAGGAGCATGACTTGGGAGCGTGAGAAGAAGATGAAGGAGTCGTATCTGACTCTGTATTCCTAAGGTAATTTTCGAGGGAAAAAATTTCTTAAGTGAGGGAGAGTTGTAACACCCCATTTTTTGTTAGATATTTTATTATATTTTAATTTTTTGAATTATGCATTTTGATGATTTATTTTATGGTTGCGTGTTGGCGGGGTATGTATCCTTGGGTTAGGGGTATAAAGAGATGATAGAAGTAAGTAGAATAATTTAGAATTGTTTTGATAATTAAAAATAATGTTTTATTTATTTTTATTATATTAATTAGTAAAGATACAATAATTTGGCAAAATATAAGAAATTGAGAAAGTTAGTGGGCAGAAGGAATATGAGATAATTAAGTTTGGGTCATGTTTGTGATTTGGAAAAGTTTACCCTAAAAATAAAAAGTTAAGAGGAACCTAGGTTTAGGACGATCTTCACAATACGTGACATTGGAGAAAAAGGAGCAAAGAGGAAATAGGAAAGGTGATTAAGGAAAGAGAGTCAAGGTTTCAATTTAGAAATTTTGTAAGGAATTCAGGTAAGGGTGGGAACTTGTTCCAATAGTAAAGGGTATGGTAGAATGGTGGTAGAATGGAGGAACCCTTAACCTCCTTAGAGTTGGGTGTTTTGATTCATAATTTTGAATTTGGATGCTATGATGGTTGTTATATGATGATTCTATGATGAATTTCGTGTGCTTTATATGCGTATATTTTTTCTATTTTAATAATTGAACATATATTCACCATTGTTATAATTTTGAAGGTTTTAGGCATAATCTTAAAACAATGATTAGATGATATAATTGTGTTAAAACTGTAAATTAATTTAATATAATTAGATTACTACATGGTTTGTAATTTTATGAGCGTTTTGATTTTTACGGAATCGAAATCAGAGGTCCAGAAGACCTCCAACAATGAAACACGCAGAAAATTCTGCATTCTGTCCGTCACAACCGCGCTATGCGCGGGAGCCTTTGTTCGTCTTTTCGGTCGAAGTTGTTTTGGCCATAATATTTGATCTGTAAGTCCAAATCGAGTGTCATTTAAAGCGTTGGATATCTGAAATAGAGGGCTATAAATTTGTTTCAGAGGTAAAATAGTTTTGGTGATTATTTCCTGGAAGTTTTGGGGGTTGAAGAAGATGAAAATTGTGTTGGAAATTTTAGAAAAACAACTTTTTAGTAACACCTTCGCGCACAGTTTTGATCATAACTTTCAACTTGTGAATCATTTTGGGTTGGGGTTTGAAGCATTAGAAAGATGACTCTAAGAGATATAACATGAGAGTGATAAGTGAATTGTTTGAGTATTATTCATATCTGTAATACCCTAATTTTGACCCTAAGATCCCTCATGGCATCATAACATTTCATTTGCATAGCCTCAAGGATCCTAAGCATCTTGGTTCCCTTTGTCTTTGGGTGGGACCTCTTGTGAGTGGTTTGAGATCACCAAGAATGCTTGAATTGTATATTATTGCTTTTCTTATTTTGTTTACTAACCAAAAGCACAAAAATATGTCACTAACATCTTTTGTTTATAGCTTGAGCAATCACAAGGTCAAAAGCTTCAAGGAGAATCAATGGTGCAAAGATATGGCCAAGAGAAGAGGAAAGCAAGCATGGTAATGGTTACCAAAGCTCTCATCCATCAAATATGCCTCCCTAGCATCTCAATTCATTATTTTTGATCAAATCCAGTCAAAGAGTTTGAGGTTTGTTTCCCGAAGAAACCCTAATTCATATGTGTACCACAATGCCTTGCTCCTGAAGCAACCTCAGCCCATGATCAAATACAATCAAGGGAAGTTATTTAATTCATCATTTCATGCATATTTGAACTTATTTAAGTGTCCTCAATCATCAATTCATCAAGATATGAGTCATGGACTTCAGAAGTTGATCAGTCCATTCATCTGACTATTTTGAAATGCACTGAGACCTAACTCTTTATGTGTTGGTCAAATGGAGATAATCCCAAAAGAAAATATGTTCTTAAGGACAATATGAACAACTTTCATGTTCATAAAAAATTTATTTGAAGCTTGGAAGGTCATCATCCATTCCAAGACATTATAGGTCATTTTGATTGAAACCCTAATTTTGGGTCAACTTCCCAAGAACATAACTCATTCATTTTTTATGATTTTGAGGTGGGATCAAATGCATTGGAAATATTAAGATGTCTAATTCAAATGTTAGGTTTAACAAAATTTCAAAATCTCAAAGGAAATACATGTGATAATGCAAAACATTATAGGTCACTGTGGACCAAATGCATTGAAAGGCAAAAAAGTCCAATTTCAAGTGCCCATAACTCTTTCATCAAAAATCCAAATGATGAAAAATTTAAGTCCATTTTTATTTTCTTGAAAATATCTACAACTTTGATGTTGGAGGTGTGTTCATTTGAGGTTTGCATCATCAAAACAAAGGGGCTTGAACATTGGCCAAATTTGGAAACCTCACCTTTGCATGTTTTGCACCTTACACTTTAAACTCAAAATTCACTAATTTCCACACTTCAAATGGATTTTTGCCCAACATAACATTTGTTCCTTACATCGATACCTTTCCAACCATTACTCACATGCTCATGTTTGGATCTAGCAAATGGCATTTTCGAAGAGGAGAAGTTTTAGGCATAATTGTGCATAACATGTTGGAACTCATTACACAAGCCTATGCATTGCCAACTACACGTCCATTTCAGCTCAATTATACTTCAGATTGCATTTGGCATTGAGTTTGGGCCTTCTACATGATCATGCAAGCCCATGCAATGAATATCCTCTTGCCATGCACACGAATTTTTCACCTCCTTGCATCAGCTTCCACTATAAATACACTTGCTTGCTTCACTTGAAATTTAACCTAATGGCGCCTGAGATGCTGCACAACTGAATCCATAACCATTAGCAAAGGAACTATTTCACTTTTCTTCAAATTTTTCAGATCTAAAATTCAACTAAATCTAGTTGAATTTTGGGATCTAAAGTTCCTAGACCTTCATCCTACAGTCCATAGAACTTCTGTTTGGCCAAAGGAAGCAAGGGAGCAAGCTCAGATCTCCACAATTCAAAGGTTCTCTCCAACTGGTTTTTTCTTCGAAACTCACTACTTCTTGGTCTATTTGCTTGGATACTGTGTTGGCTGAAGTCCTCTTCATAGAGGAAATTGTTTTGAGTGCTCAATTGTTGAAATCCATGAAGTTCAGTATGAACACCATGATTTTCTCTCTCCGATTTCTCTCTCCGATTTCTCTCTCTATGAGGATCTAGAGGAGAAACCAATGGTACAGGGATGATGTACATCATCCAAGCTTTCCAATGATATGAGGATCGCTTCATTTGGTTAAGTTTTCATTACCTGCCATTTCTGGATCTCGCCGGAGTTCGCCGGAGAAGACGGTGGTGTACACCACCGTCCACCTTTCTAGTTTGAATCTAGGTCGTTGATGATGATTTCCAGATTGAATCATGGCCTTCCAATGTTATGACTTTTAATAGTGCCAGGTGTGACGCGTTTGACTCTTGCCTATGGTGGAAGCGCGCTTCTGGAGCGTTTAGTCAGCCACGTCAATTAGTGAGGCTTGATCAGACGCTCCTGGTTTTTTTGATTTTCTTATTTTCTGATTTTATTTCTTTTATTCCCCTTATTTTCAAAAATTCATATCTTCTTCATTTAAAATCCAAAAAACAGGGGACCAATTGCATTCTTCTCCAAATAAATTCTAGTTTCTAAAAATGATTTTTAATATTTTTTATTTTGTCATTTGATATTTTTTGTGAATTTTCTCTTTTCTGGTTATTTTTAATTCATTTTAAATAGTTTTTGATATTCAAAAAATACAAAAATATTTTCCTAACCTATTTGAATGATGATGGATCTATGAAAAATATTCTCATCAATTTTTTAATTGATTTGAGATTTATTTGAGATTTTAGTTCAATTAGGTTACTTTTATTCATTTTTAATTGACTAAAAATAGTTTCTGACTTTTAAAAATGCTGAAATTTTTTGTCAAACTTTGTTTGACCTTGTTGAACTTGGGATAAATCACTTGGACCTTTCAAGGTTGATTTGAAGTGATTTTGAAGTTTGACCTTTCTTTTATTTTTAATTCAAGTTTATTTTGATATTAAAAATGCCAAAAATATTTTGCTTATTGTTTGACCTCCAATCTTCATCCCATTTCTGGTTTTTCATTGTTTGACTTTAACTTTCAATGTCATTTGGTCAACACACATGGATTGGTACATTTTATTTCACCTTATGCATTTTAATCCTTCCATTTCATAATCCATTATTCATCTTCTTCTTCTTCTTTCTTCTTTTTGATCAATGAGTTGAAGGTTGATAAGTTAGCATTGATTAGGGAGGTTTAATCTTCTTTGATTCAAATCTAATTCATCTTGATCAAAGGATCAAGTGAATGGCTTTGCATTAAGGATAGGTTGCTTCCTAAATCATGCAAAGGACTTAAACCAATACAAGATCAGTTCTCTTCTTCTTTTTGGCATGGCAAGTTGTTGGAACTTGGTTCACTAATCAAGACTTCTAACTTGTGTTGTTGCCTACATTATTATTGACCGGCCTCAGATAGTTGTGACTCCTACATAAGTCCAATTACGATTGCTTAACATAGCGCTAAATTTTCCTTAGGACACACTAACTACTAACATTAACCATTAACCATTAACATTTACTTTTTGCACTTTACATTTATGCAATTTATTATTCTTGTACATATTATCCATTTGCTTTTTCCTTTGCTCATTGGAGCACATGTTTATGTTAATGCCATTTGCCTTTTGATCACTTGAGCATATAATTGTATATATATCTTTTGTGCTTGTGTTTGTCTGTTTGTTGTGAACCAAATGCAAAGAATTGGACAAAATGGACTTAGATCTTAGGACTTTACCCAAGCTAATGGAGTTTGAAGAGCAACTAGGCCTCATGCCTTTAGAATACTTAAATGTCAAAGAGAAACTAGGCCTCATGCCTTTAGAATGCTTAAAGCTTGAAGATGAACATTGAAAGGACCATATTCTAAACTCCCTCTTGTCCATTCTTTGATTGTATTATAGAACTTTTTGATGTGTGTGTTCCTTTGTGCTAGGGATTCCAACTTGAGCCAAATTGAGTAACCATTACCATGAGCTCCTAAGAGAGAGAGATCCAAAATACATTGAGGAGCCTTTCCAAGAGTTCATTTGATTGATTGCTTGAGTTTATGCTTTGTGTGATTTGCTTATTCCAAAGGATGGGAGCTACTTGGATCATAAATATGATCTCAAGAGAGGAACTCCATTTGTGGTTTTGCTTCTTGTCCCTTACCTCTTTGCATGTTTAGGACTCTAGCCATTCTTCTTCTTCCCTTAACTCTAACACAAGCCAAAACTTTTGTGCAAACATCTAACACTTGTTTTCAACATTAGAAACCTAAGCCTTATGCTTTTGATTTCCAAACTTTCTTTTCTTAATACTTATTTTGAACTGAATCTCTAAATCAACTTTGACCATATTTTGCATACACTTTTCATTGGTAAATATAACCCATTCAAATGTCTTTTTTGTGGTTTCAATGGCCACTTTCTTAATCAAAATTTTCCATAACCTTTAGCTATTAGGTTTGAGTTATCCTTGAGGTAGATGTAATACTCACCTATATCCTTAGTGATGGACAATGAGTCTTCCATGCTTATTATAGGGTTAACCCCTCACTAGCATGTTGAAGCTATCCTCACATGGTGGATTTATTGGTTTTAAGTTGAGTTTTCTCCCTTGGATAACAAAAGACCTTAAGGCTTTTAGACCAATTAACTCACCAACTCATTTTGAGATTTTTACCCCGAACTACGAGGTTTTGATCCTAATCTTTTTTTAAGATGGTACGTAGGCAATGGGTTTATCCATCCAAACACAAAAAATGTAAATAACTTGTATATTCTCTTCTCATCTCTTCCATCATGTTTGCACAAACAATTTTTTTACAAAATAACAACCTTACAACAAATGTGAAAAGGGCTCCCTAGGAGTACCTAGGATGTTTTGGGTGCCTAACACCTTCCCATTGCATAACCAACCCCCTACCCAGATCTCTGACTCTCTTTTACTAGTTTTTGATTCGATAAAACTTTTAGGTTTTTGTTCGCTTTCTAACCATTCCTTTGGATAAATAGAAGTGTGGTGGCGACTCGACTTGTATGATTTACCTTGGATTTAGTCAATATCTCTAATGGTAACGAATACCCCGCTACAGAAAAGTGGCGACTCTGCTGGGGAATGGCATTTGCCTAGTGGGTTTTGCCCTCTTTTCATATTTGTTGTATTGTATTGTATTACTTTTTGTGACATATTTTTGTGCAATTTGGGATTACTGTATTGTATGTAATGATTGAATTGCTTGAATATTAATTCCTTGTATGCTTGGTGATCTTTGTGAGATGAGTTCTATACCCGGACTCGAGTGCACTTAGGATAGGAGAATGGCATAGTCTTGTTGACTTGTGTGGAGTTATTCCTTCGCAAGTTGACTTGCAAGTCTATTCACTTAGTGGAGGTCATGTTGGGATCAATAATGTCACACGAGTAGTTGTGGTTAGACATTACTCTTTCCAGTATGGACCTTAGAAGCCAAGGACCTTAGTTTACCATGCCCATCTTGGCCTATTCTTAGGATGTAGTGTGAAAGTCGTTCAAATGTAAGATTTGAGACGATTGTTACGCGATACTACACTCATAAGAGTCTCTCTTGAGAATATTTTTGGAATACGAGTAGTCGTTTCTCCGATAATATCCGAAAGATGGGATGATGACTATGGGAACCTCTTGTAGAACATGTTGGGCAGGTTTAAACCCTAGTACACTCCCTTTGGGTGGTTCTTAACCGAAACTCCATGCTCGTGACTCGCAACAAACCCTTGATTTGTGGTTGATCCGTTCATGTGTCCTTAATATCAATGGAACTTGGGTGTTGATAAGGTATAAACCATAATCCACCAAAATGGATGATTGATATCAAGGGTGCCATGATCTATCCCATGACCTTTGTTTGGTGTGCTTTGCTTGATCCTTGAGTGTGATTGTTGCATTCATGCATTCATGCACCCATTTGCATCCATATCATCAATAATGAAGAAAATTTTCAAGGAACTTAAGAGGTCTATTTACAATTTTTCAGACATGGAAAGACAAAGAAGGAATACAAAGAAGTACAACTTCAGACAACCAGATTTGAAAGAGTTAAGGAATCTGACATCCTATGTACTAGATCCCTTGGGTTTCAAGGCTCGTTTTGGGAAGCTTCTTCCTCTTCTGACTACTCAGGTGGATGAAGGATTGATGAGTGTATTGGTGTAGTTTTATGATCCATTGTACCGTTGCTTCACATTTCCGGATTTTCAGCTTTTGCCCACGCTTGAGGAGTATGCCTACCTTGTGGGTATACCTATTCTAGACCAGTTGCCGTTCAGTGGCTTGGAGAATGTTCCTACTTCTCAAGAGATAGCAAACATGTTACATATAGATGAATCTCTGGTTGGTGTTCATATGACTACCAAAGGTGGAATTCAAGGTCTCCCTTCTGAGTTCCTCGTTGCTCAAGCTATTATGTATGGGAAGGCCATGAGTGAGGACGCCTTTGAAGCCATATTTGTACTTCTCATCTATGGGTTAGTGTTATTCCCCAACATCGACAAGTTTGTGGATGTGAACGCTATTAGGATTTTCTCTACTCTTAATCCCGTTCCGACTCTGTTGGATGACACTTATTTTTTTTGCATATGAGGAATGAAAAGGGTGGTGGTTCCATTATGTGTTGTTTACCTTTGTTGTATAAGTGGTTTATTTCTCACTTACCACATACAGTCGCCTTCAAAGAGAACAAGGGATGTCTACGGTGGTCCACGAGACTTATGTCTTTCACTAATGATGATATCTCTTGGTACAATCGTGTGTATGATGGTGTGCAAATTATTGACTCTTGTGGTGAATTCTCCAATGTACCTCTTCTCGGTACATGTGGTGGGATTAACTACAACCCTGTTTTGGCACGACATCAGCTTGGGTTCCCCCTAAAGGATAAACCTAATAACATTCTGTTAGAGGGTGTGTTCTTTCAGGAGGGTAAAGATCCCCAAGGCTTGAAAGCTAGGATGGTCCACGCTTGGCGCAAGATTCATAGGAAAGGAAGGAATGAGTTGGGTCCTAAGAACTGTGTCGCTTTGGAGCCTTAGACTGCTTGGGTTAGGAAGAGAGCGTCTGAGTATCTCATGCCGTACGAGTATCCAAGACCTACACCTTTGGTTAAGGCTGGGCCTTTAACCCTCCCTGACCAAGGAGTAGAGGAGTTGAGAGACGAAGACCGTTCACGTGCCTGGTGTAGCACCTCAAATTTGCACCTCCCATTTTGTACATTCATTTTCATTTTAGGTCATTAACATTAGCATTGTCCACGGCATAGCATTGCATTGTCCATTGCCTAGTGCAAGTCATCAGTCAGACTGATCAAGAGATCCAGTTGTGCAAGCAAGCAAGTGCAATTCCATGAAATCAAAGCCCTAGGGTTGGTTCAATGTGTTCATGTGACCTAGGGATCAATTTGAAGTGGTTTGGCCAAAGGTTGGATGTTCAAAGCTCATCAGTCAAGATGCAATTCATTTGAAACCCTAGAAAGTCAACCAAAGTCAATTGTCATTTCAATCATGGATTTGAAGGTGGGAGATGGTTAGAGAGGCCTCATTCATGTCCATACAAGTCTCATTTGACATTTCAAACATCAACATTGAAGGATTTGAGGTCAGATGAAAAGTTTCCAAAAATAGTAAGTGACCTGTAATTTGAAATTGCCAAAAATGGAAAGGTTTTCTCCTCAAGTTTACATCATCAAGCAAGCCTCAAATGAAATTTTGTCCAACATGAAAGTTGAAGATCTTTCTCTCCCCTTTCCAAAAAGTCCAAGAACATGAATTTCTCATGTATAGTTGGAAAGTTATGGATCAATCATGGTCAAAGGAATTTGAACTTCACAAGTGCATAACTTTTGAACCATAAGGCCAATTGAAGTGGTTCTTTTTGTAACATTCTTGTTTTGACATGAGCTATTCAAAACATGCATCACATACCATGCATTTTGATCACAAAAATTTTGGCATTTTCATTTGAAATTTGGAGGGAAAATTACAATTTGAAAAATATGCATTGCTTTCACTTCCAATCACTTGCCTTGGCTCTTAAACAGCATTTGGAGTGAATTGAGCACAAAAACCGTGTACTGTAGCATCCCTTTCATGCATGTAAGGTGAATTGCACAATTTGCATCAACACCTTCATTTCACTAATCCTTGGCATTTGGCTTAATCATGATTAGCAAGAATCATTAACAGCTCATATATAAAGATAATCATAACAGAAAACAGGGTTAAGACATCATTTTTCTCAGATCTAGATCTCATTCACCAATCTTCACATTTTTTTCTCTCAACTTTTCTGCAAATTTCTTCAAATCCATTGCCTCGTTCTTGGTTGAATCATCATTCACAACCATAGTTGAACAAGATTGAAGCCAGATCCATCCATTTTCGAGCTGTTTTTGGAGTTGTTGAAGCATATGCACATCAATGGCAGTTGAAGGTTTCAGCACTATCGAGCACAATTGAGCTATCAACATTCATTCATTCATTCACATAAGCATTGGAGAGCAACTGTTTGGACATTACAAGGCCTGAAAACTACAAATCTAGTTCTGCATCTCTTTGAAGGTTAGGATTCGAATCTTATAATTCTTGAAATCATGATATGTGTGTTGTAGATCTTGGAACACTGAGTGCATTGAGCTTTGAATCATCAATTTCCATGGAGAGATGAGTGAGTTATGTTGAATCTAAGTTTGATGTTTGAAACTTCTCTTGCTCGATCCGTGCATGTTAGTGAAAATTAGGTTAAGTTGAGTTTAGATTAGTGATGTATGATGAAAGACGAGTGTGATGATATATTCATTTTGCATTTCTGTGACAAATATTCTTGACCTAGAAAAATGATGATGAACACGCATTAAGATCTTAGGTTTTCATTTCCAGAAGTGTTTTAGATCTCTTGAGCGTGCACTTGCATGTTGTTTTGTGTTAATTGCCATGTATTGGCTGCATTAGATCCAGCGTGGCGAAACGATTGGTGGATAACGCTTGCCCTGGCCACATAGGCTTAAGTGAAACGGTGCGTTTCACTTAAGCGCGCCTCAATTTGAAACCGGCCACACTTCGATTCTGGGCGCATGCATTTTCAACAAGGCCTTTGCATTTTATCCCTTTGTTCACCATGCCATTCATGTACATGCTTCCATGTTTTTTTTATTTTTTTCATTCATTCAAAAATTCATAAGTTCATGAATATTGATCCAAATGAGATGAGGTTTTTTGCATGATGTTCCTCAAGATGTCTACTATTTTATGAGATTTTTTCCAGAAATTGTGCACGGTTGTAAATTGTTTGGGCTTAGGGATTGTTCATTTGTATGCTATCTTGCACCTTCCTTGCCATATCCTTCATGAAATAATGAGATTTTATCCAATGATTGTGAAATTTTTCATGCTTAAACTAGACATCTTAATGGACATGTTGGTATAGAGTTTGCATTTTTCTCATTTCTGGTTGTTGAGATATGATCCGTTTAATGTAGGTGTGACAATGTGTGTCACACCATTGCTTTCTCAACTTGTGGATTTTATTTGCCATGCCAATTAAATTCCAAATGATGTGATTTTTTGCATGATGCTACTTCTGGATGTTAGGTTTGATCATGAACTTTTGTAGAATTTTTGACTGCATTTCCAATTTGTTTGAGATTTTACTTGCTAATTGGTCATGTTTGGACTTTTGATGAGTGTTGAATTTAGATGATTTGTGAAATGGTGGATGTTTATCATATGAACTTGAAATTTTGCACATTGTTTCTAGACACTTTGAAGTTTATTATGGATTTGATTGGATTCATTTATCATGTTTGGATTCTGTTTTAGACTTGTGTGAAGTGGATGTACCAATTGTGGTCCAATTTGAGCTTGTTTGTGCATACCTTGCCTTATAGAATTTGTTTGCCTTTCCTAGACTTGTCCAAATGCCTTGAATTTTGGTGTGATGATCATATTATTTGTGCTATTTAGTCATGATTTTTCTTGAGATTTATTGAATCATTTTTGAGTTGATGTGGATTGGTTCATTCTGTTTGCTTCAATGAGCTTTGAACTTGCATGCTTTTCCTTATATGATTTGTGAAATGAAAATTGTTGATGATAATGACATGAAACCTTTTGGATTGTGTTCTTGATTGGTTTAATTTGATTCATGTCAATTTTAATGTTCTGTTTTGGATTATTTCTCCAACTTTGACCCTAGGCCTTGTCCTAGTGGTTTGTGCTTATGTTTGAGTTGTGTTTTCAGGACAAGAAGCATATGGCCTTGAGGAATTGGTTCATTGGCTTGAGCTACCTATTTGATTGATGTTGATTAACATTGAGTTGTCTTGTAGGTGGATTAGCTCCTTTGAGTTGAGCTTGTGCTTTGCCTTGGTGCATTGATGCTTGTCTGTTTAATTGTGTACTGTTGACTGTTGACCACTAGTCTGTCTGTTTGACTTTTGTTGAGTTGTGTACTGACTGAGTTAGATTGTTTTCAGGTACCTTAGTTGCTATAGTTCCTTTGTGAACTTGCTTTTGCTTTGCTTGATAGCTTAAGCATTGAGGTATAATTTCTCTGACTTCATGTAGTCTGGAAGACCTGTCCTGTTACTTGGGCAGGCACCTGTCTGAAGTCCTCCTTAAGAGGCAATGCTTGTGTTTGTTTATCTTTGTCCCCTGTCACTACGCCAAAAAATGGAATAGACAGCGCCCCTTAGAGGGCGCTTTATTACAAAAGCGCACTCTAAAGTGAAGAGAAAAAATAAGGAGCATACTATTGGAATAGACAACGCACTTTAGAGGGCGCTTTTGTAACAAAGCGCACTCTAAAGTGAAGCGAAAAAATAATGAGGAAATGGAGGGACACCAATAGAGGACGCTTTATTGAAAGCGCCCTCTAAGGGTAACCTTAGAGGGCGCTTTTTAAAAAGCGCTCTCTATGTCCATGTACATTTCCAGTTTATAAGGCGCTTTTGGAAAGCCTTAGAGAGCGCTTTTAGAAGCGCCCTCTTAGGCCCCCTTTAGAGGGCGCTTTTGTAACAAAGCGCCCTCTAAAGTGAAGCCAAAAAAAAATAATGAGGAAATGGAGGGACAACAATAGAGGGCGCTTTAGTGAAAGCGCCCTCTAAGGTTACCCTTAGAGGGCGCTTTTAAAAAAGCGCTCTCTAAGTCCATGTACATTTCCAGTTTAGAAGGCGCTTTTGGAAAGCCTTAGAGAGCGCTTTCAGAAGCGCCCTCTAAGGTCCCCTTTAGTAAACATTAAAATTATAACATATACTGCATGTCTCTTTATTTTCCCTCTCTATAAGCTATTTCGTTTACGTAACTGGGTTTTCTCTCTACTGCGATTACTCTCTACTGCGATTACTCTCGTCCTCCGTTCGTTCTCCCTCCCTCACCGTCATCGTCGCCGTCGCCTTTTTCTGCTGCTGCGTTCACGTTCACTGAGTTATCTGCGTCCACCGTCACTGTTCACTTTCTTCTCCATCGTTACCGTCACCTTGAAGGTATTTCTCTTCTCCATCGTTACCGTTCACTTTCTTCATGTGTTTGATTAGGGCATTTTCTAAACTTAGTTTTACATTTTGTGCATTATGTTGATTAATGTTGTTTAGGGCAAACTGAGTTTTTTATTTCTGATTGAAAACTGATATCATTTGAAGTGTGTTTGAGCTTGTGCTTGGAAGTTTGATGATTATGGATGCAAGTTTGTTCATGTTCCAAACACCATAAGTTTGCATTGGTCTTTTGCATGCAGTAGGTGTGTGTGAGTTTGTATTCAATAATGATAAAAAAAAAGAGTTTAGATTGTTGTAACATGAGAGAAATGGAAGGTATATGAATGTGTTCACGTATTGAATCATTGTCTTACTTGGGTCTTATTGAATCATTTCTATATTACAGATAAAATGGCTAACCAAGACGATACCCATGACGCGAATGGATCACGTAACAATGTTGAAAAAGAAATCAAACGAGGATTGACTGTTATGAAGTCAATCATTCGTGCAAGAGACAAGGGTGTAAAATTTGAAGTACATTGGAGTGCTGAAGACCAACTAATTGAGCCTAACGGTTCAATGTTGGCAAGTTACATTGGTTTCCTTGTTCGACAACATATTCCGATTACATGTGATAATTGGAGAAGTCCGGACTTGAAGGTTGGCAAAGAAAAAATATGGTCGGAGATACAGGTACTTACCATATATTGTTATATGTTTTTTTTTGTTGACTATTTGTTGACCATATATTGTTATAATATTACTTTATAATAACACACTCCATGTGTATGTTTTTTAGAGATCCTTTCACATCGATGAAAGCCGGCAAAAATATTGTATTCAATTGGCCGGAAAAAGACTCTGAGGATTTCGATCCTTTTTGTCCAACAAATTTCTCAAGGATGAGGAAGGAAAATTTGTTGAAGCAGAATACTGCTGCTGTACACGGTGAACACAGAAACACTCTGTTTTTTGTTGCATCAACTTTGCAGTCCTGTATTGTAGGCAGAATTTAGGACTTCTCAAAGTTGATTTCTTGTTGCTTTGTCGTTCATAAAATACATCACTAAATTCTCTGCGTTTAATTTTTAATTTTTTTTCACAGGCTTGTGTCTCAATAGAGGATGGGTATCTACCTAAAGTTACTTTTGTAGTGGTCCAAAAGAGACATCACACCCGTCTCTTTCCTGTCAACCCCAAAGAGACCGATAGAAGTGGAAATATTATGCCAGGTTTTTTCAATATATTTCTCAACGCAGCTGGTATATATTATCATTTGAATTTATCACTTTTTGCTGATTTTGTTGTTCTAAATTGTCAAAGGAACCGTGGTAGATACCAGCATTTGTCACCCTAGGGAATTTGATTTTTACCTTAACAGCCATGTAGGAATTCAGGTAATATTAGCTATGTCATTTAACTTTATGCCATTGTTTACTATTTGTTGCTCAATCGCCTTTTGACAGTTCTGTGTTATTTGCATTTGGACGTGTTCTTTTTGCAGGGGACTAGTCGACCAACGCATTATCATGTGCTGTATGATGAAAATAAATTCACTGCAGACCAGCTACAGAGTTTGACCAATAACTTGTGCTACACGTAATGATATGATTTGCTTTTTTAATCTTAATTAATGTTTTCTAAACTTGTACTGTTTTCATTTAATTTTAGAAGCCTTATGATACTATTTTTTTCCATTCAGTTATGCGAGGTGTACTCGATCTGTCTCAATAGGTTTGTTACTCGATTCCCTTTGCTTGTTTTTGTTTTAGGCTATACAAAACTTTAGTTTAACAAAAATGTTATCTTGTATGCAGTTCCTCCTGCCTATTATGCACACTTGCTAGCTTTCCGCGTTAGATACTACATAAGTGAAGTTGAAAATTCTGATTCTGGTTCTGCAAGTGGAAATAGGAGTGCCACCAACTTTGTGTCGACTCTGCCATCTATCTTGGAAAACATAAAAGAAGTAATGTTTTACTGTTGATCTTGATTTGTCGTACAAGCTTCGAGGATAGATTTGGGAGTTAGGATATACTACTTATGCTGCCATCTGTTTTTTTGGTTGAGCCTTATTTTGTATGGATGTCCGATAGAACTACTAGACAACTTTTGGATATACAGAACATGTTTGCCACCATGGGTGGATGGGCGTTATTTTGTTTAGTATTGGTTAGAACTACTAGACAGCTTTTGGATACAGTGGTCACTGGGTGTTGGTTGCTATGGATCTTTCGAGACTAATAGTGTATTATCTCGATTCGTTATCGGGTGATTGGAGTAAATATCTGAGTATGAAGAAGACGGTTGACGCGTAAGTGAAATTCGCCTAAATATTCGTGTGTATTTGTATATTTAATTATGTCTGTCAGATTGATCTCAATATACGTTTTTATTTTGTTAGGGCAATAATAAAATTTAGATCGAAAAAGAATTATCGTAATAGGAAGGACATTACCTGGGTCAGAGTTCAGGTATATATTAAGTATCTTATTTTTGCTTATAATAGTGTTTGTAAGAAATTAACTATATATATATTGTTTGTTTTTCTGTGTAGTGTCCTCAGCAAAATAATTCGGTCGATTGCGGATTTTTTGTATTGAGATTTATGAGAGATATCATTGCGTTGAATCGTATAGACATCCCAAAAATGGTATGGAATAATAACTTAGGGTTTATTTTAATATTATCGGATATTTCATCTAATTTGTTACTAAATCATGAATATGTTTTATTCTCTTAATTGTAGTACTTTGAGGAATACAAATCTTACACAAGAGCTCATTTGGATGAAATGAAGGATGAATTGTGTCAATTCATTGTTGATCAAAGAATCATATAGCTAGGTTGTATATTGTTGTACATATATGTATGGAATGTTGTTGTTGTATGCTGTTGTTGTATATATGTTGTATATTGTTGTTGTACTTTTACTAAATCATGAATATGTTGTTGTATATTGTTGATCAAAGAATCATATATTAATGTTGTATATATGGAGGATTAATGTTGTATATAAATGGATTCATGTTGTATATATCAATGGATTAATGGTGTATAACATTGGATTAAAGGATGAAATCAATATGAATTTTACACTTTTGCAGCATGCGAACAGGTTACCAATTAAATATCCACTGTTTTTCAAACAATTTTTTTTAAAATAACTAACACTTTAGAGGGCGCTTTGTCCAGAAAGCGCCCTCTAAACACTTTACATTGACAACTTTAGAGGGCGCTTTTTCCTGAAAGCGCCCTCTAAACACTTTACATTGACAACTTTAGAGGGCGCTTTTTCCTGAAAGCGCCCTCTAAACACTTTACATTGACAACTTTAGAGGGCGCTTTTTCCAGAAAGCGCCCTCTAAGGTGTCCCTTTATGGACCACTCCAGAGGGCGC
This sequence comes from Lathyrus oleraceus, assembly GCF_024323335.1. Classification (NCBI taxonomy): domain Eukaryota; kingdom Viridiplantae; phylum Streptophyta; class Magnoliopsida; order Fabales; family Fabaceae; genus Lathyrus; species Lathyrus oleraceus. The sequence continues at coordinate 341,161,624 of NC_066581.1, forward strand.
TTTTTTCTGAAAGCGCACTATAATGTGGCCACTTTAGACAGCGCTTTCTCCAGGAAAACAAAGCGTTGTCTTTACCTATGCCAGCGCCACTTTAGAGGGCGCTTAAAAGCACTGTTATAGGCCAAAATAAGCGCCCTCTTTTCCCTTATTTGGCGTAATGTGTACATATCAAAGACCTCCTAAGTGAAGAGGCATTGGCAGATACAAGAGATGTGTAGTCCATCTCCTGCTAATCAGTGAGTCATCCACTTTGCTCACACACCTTGTGTTGATGCATTGTGGATAATAGCCCAAGATCTTGGTTGTGTCAGTCATGTGGATAGAAGAGTTCCAACTTTCTGAACTCCCACACCTTCATTCGTCTGAAGCTCTCCCAGGCCAGGGATAAGAGCTGTGAGGCACACCCCTCACTTCCTATTTCATCTGCTTCACCCTAACTCTCAATGTTAGGGTTAAGAGCTAACATCACCCTGTTACAGTGGCTTGTTTGTCGAGGTTGACATGACCCCTTGACTAAAGCCTAACCTTGTGTGAGCCCACTTTGTTTGTATATAGTGTGTGCTATTTGTGTGAATGTTTGCTTTGCTTGTGCTGTGTTTAGGATAGCTTGCTCCCTGTGCAAGTTAGATAGCAACCTTAACTTAGGGATGTATGCATGATAACTTCTAGGCTCGAGTCGTAGTCTCCCTGGTAGTTTGTCTCCCTTTGTATCTGGTTAGGCTAGTCCTTTGTCCCTGCGTAGGGGAACTACGTCGACCTGATCCTCATACCAGATGAGGTACGTAGGCAGGAGATGAGCAGATCTCTCTGGGCGCCCTTTTGTTTTGTTTGTGTGAGTTGTTTCTCCTTTTCTGGTTGGAGTCCGATGTAAGTCCAGCGATTGGCATTCGGTTTCCAGTTTCTTTGTTGGAGTCTGACATAAGTCCAGCGATTGGCAGTTGGTTTCCTGCGTGTGTGTTTGTTGGTTCGGAGTCTGATGTAAGTCCAGCGATTGACATTCGGTTTCCATGTTTGCCTGTTTTGTGTGGAGTCTGACGTAAGCCCAACGATTGGCAGTCGGTTTCCTGTGTGGTTTTGTTTGGCGTGCGTTAGCCGAGCTACGAGTGCTCTGATTCTTCTTCAGTCCGAGAAGATACGTATGCATAGGATGCGACATACTAGCGAGCACGTTTCCCCCCGTCCCGAACTACGTCGACTCTGATGTCTGTGCCTGAAAGACTACGTAGGCCCAGGATGCGATATCCTGCCGAGTTAGTTTCTTTTGTCTTTTCTGTGTCTCTTTTCAGCCAGTGTGTGATGTTTGAGTAGTTTTTAGCAACCGTTATCCTTCCTTTTGTGCGTGGATCCCGTCGAGTACGACGGATGCGTAGGGGTGCTAATACCTTCCCTTCGCATAACCGACTCCCGATCCCATCTTTCTCTGGTCGCGAGACCTTGTCTTTTCCAGGTTTACTTCGAGCGTTTCCTTTCCCTCTTTTGGGATAAATAACGCACGGTGGCGGCTCTGTTGTTTCGTTTTCCCGCCGGTTTTTCGCGTAATGCGACAGCTGGCGACTCTGCTGGGGAAAGTGAAGTTGACCTCTTGCTGGTCCATCTTCCCTAAGCGAGTCAGTCCTAGCGCTCTCTAGGATAGGGTTTTGGTTGCTTGTGTTGCTCTATTTATTGCATTTATGATTATCATGTTGTATATATGTGCATATCTGTTTGCATGCATCATACTATCATTGTGATGATCCTGTACAGGTTGGTTCCTCTATTTGGGGTGGGTGTTCTGAGTAAGGCCCAATACCCAGGCCTGAGTATACACCTAGGAGTAGTGTGGTCTCATGTTTCTTCACATGTTGTACGACATGATGAGGAGACGTGTCACCACAGCCGGACGAGGTTCATTTGAGAGAGCCCTTCCGGGTGGAGTTATTCCACTTAGGTTGGATTATCTCATCTGAGCTATTGACTTCGGTGACCGATCTTTCCCGGATCTTTGGTTTAGATGATCTCAAGAGAGCTGCAACGGCACACCCGAAAGGGCAAACCCGTTGAGTATCTTTGCCCGATTGTCGAAACCATTGTCCGCCTTAGGATGACCTTGTAGAATTCACCTGTGAGGGGAGGGTTTGATTCTTGCAAGTACAGGTTCCGTCAGTGATTCTGTGATGGCGACTATGGTTCAGATGGATTTATGGGTCTTTATTTCTGGACGCCGAAGGTTTGACCTTGGTAGTTATCAGTGGGTTCCGTTTATTTCGGATCCCCGGGTTGAATTTGAGAGTACTTGTTCAGAGGATCTAGTTGTCATCCGTTCAGTGGATGTTCCTGTGATGATAGTGATGCCTCCGGTTCCGTTTATTTTGGAACTCCCCAAGTTGGATTTATGGTGACTTAGTCCCTCATGTGACTGTGACTGGTTCAGAGACTTAATGGGTCTTCAGATGACTTGGTGGCACAGTGACCTGTATTCATGCATTTGCATCATTCCCATCCTACATTCATCTGCATTCAACTCATGTCTACCCGTACTCGGGGTCCATCTTTGATTAAGATTCTGGTTGAGAGACAGCTAGATGTCAGAATGTTGTTGATGAAAAATTATTTGTCTCAGTGACGTTAGAATCAAAGGACAGAATATTCCTGGTACGGATAGACATTGCATGTGTGAGTCATACTAACCCATTTGCTGTTTTGTAGGTGTCAACCGGTGCGCATAGCTCTTCCCTTCAGAGATCCAGTCAAGACTCAACAAACTCAGACTGATGGATTCACCCAACGCCGACATTCTTGAACTGAAAGAGATGATGAGGGAGTTGTTCAGTGTTGTGCAAGGGCTGGCCTTGGGACAGAAAGCAATGGCTGAGAGATTGGAAAGGATTGAAGGCTGGATGATCAAGGAGAAAGTTCAGGGAAAGGTTCCGTCATCCGAAGTAAACAATCCCTCTGGCACTGTAGTAAAGAAACCCTCTGGCAGTGGTCAGCTCAAGAAAGAGGATGAACTAAGTGGTGTGCAGGCTAAAAAAGAACGCGGTAAAGATCGTTATCACCCTTATGCTGCCACTGTGACCACTTCTGTTGGTAAGCCACCTGTACAACTGCAACAACCGGCACCTCAACAGAAAGCACCGAAAGCTAAGAGCCAAGTGAAGATGGGGAAGACGGATCGTCAGTTTGATGAGCCACCCGTGACTTATACTCTTCTGTTCAAAAGGCTGAGGGATTTGGGGTTAGTTCGGCCAAGGATATTGATTCCCATAGAACAGCAGCGAAGGCCTCCAAACTATGATGAGAATGCTAGGTGCGAGTTCCATTCTGGGGCACCCGGACATAACATTGAGGGTTGTAGAGCCTTTAAGCATGTCGTCCAGGACATGGTGGATTCCAAGGCCATCAGCTTAGCACAGATAATGAATGGGAATGTCAACCCCGTACCCAGGCAGGGTCCTATAAAAGTGAAAATGGTGAAAAAGGACAAGAGAAGAATAGAGGTGACTGAGGAGGATCAGTTAAAGGGTCCAATGTCTGTGGTCCCAAAACCTCTAATGAAGGATGGAGCTTGCCCTAGTGTTGATAATGGTTGTGCGGCCGTCGCCACAAAGGGATGTGTAGTGATGAGAGACACGACCCAGAAGATGAAGGAAGTAGAAACGGACAGTGAAAAATTTGAAACACCAAGTCAAGCAATTGAAACCGTCAAGGTGGAGAATGCCCTTGTTGCTGAGAAAGAGAAAAGGCTGTCCATTTCTTCTTATAAACAAGCCCTGGAAGTGGTGAAGAACAGAGAGGCCCAAGGCTGGGGAAGGATCATTGATATTGTGGTAAAAGCAGACATGTTTGGGGTCGGCTATCAGCCAGATCAAGAGTCGTCTAGACCAAACAGAGGACGTCGTCCACCGTACACCTTTGTCAGTGCAGGAATGCTGGATCCTGATCATGCTTGTTCAGTGAGTGAAGAGATTGACCGTGACCACGAGCTCGAGTTATGGATAAAGTCGTGCGTACCAGGCAACTGGAAGGCCTCCAAAAGCATCACTGGAACTCATCCGGAAGTGTAGTATTTCTGGTTTTTTATTTTGTTTGCATGAAAGCCATACGTTTTGCCCGAAACGTAATGGTCCATTGTAAGGGCCACCTCATGTGTTTCATTTTGCAACATTTTGCATTAGTAATAAATGGATGTTTTCGTGATTAAAAGCGGTGCTCCCTGTTTTTCACTTATTTTTGCAGTTTTAAAAAATAAAAATGGCAATGTTTTTCATTCTCTTTCCTTTTGATTCATTTGGTTCCGACCTCAAAAGTGATTACCTTCCTGATCTCATTGATAACAATCCGGTTACACCTTTGTATGATTTCGACAATCCGAGCTATCATGCCGAAGAATAAGGCGAAGAAGATTGTGATCTGTTGGAATTAGCCAGGTTGTTGAAGCAAGAGGAGAAGGTGATTCAACGGCACGAGGAGCGAGTCAAGATTGTTATTCCGGGTACCGCCGAGATCTGAGGCGAGTCGAAAACAGAATGGTAGCCCTGTTGAAAGAGTATGTTGATATCTTCGTCTGGTTGTATCAGGACACACCAGGGTGGAATACCAATGTCGTGGGGAACAAGCTACCATTAAGAGAGGACTGTCCTTCAGAGCAGTGGAAGCTGGCGCCGAGAAAGGATGAGAAGGTGAGAATGTGTGAGGACTACTGAGTGGGCAGAGCCAGTCTGGAAGATGACTACAATGATGTATTGGTTGATAATACAACTCAATTCTCGGTATTTTCCTTCATTGATGGTTGCTGGCGGTGACCAGATCAACTGTCGCCAGATGATATGAAGTAAATAATGTCCATCACACCAAGGAGCACATTCCTTGTCGTAAGATGATGTCATTCAGTCTCAAAAGGGCCGGTGCCACGTATCAAAGGTCAAAGGTGACTTTGTTTCATGATATGATTCATCGTGAAAGCGAATGCCATGTTGATGACATGATGACAAAGTCCCGAGCAGGAGAGGGGCATCCGGTGGACTTGATCAAGTTGTTTGATAGGTGGAGATAAATCATACTGTTGAGTCCGAATTAGTGCACTTATGGAGTGCTGTCCGGCAAAGTGCTGAGCCTTATTGTGAACGAATAAGAGGAATTGAGGTCGATCCTGGAAAAAAAAAGAAGAAAGAAAAGTAAAAAAAAAACACAATGCCAGAAATGCCTGAACCGAAAAAAGAGATCAAACGGTCAGGTAGGATAATGATTGCCAAGGGGCATTTGAAAAACAAAAAGAATAAGTTGCAGGAACCTCTGATTCTGATGCTTCCCATGGGGATGGTTGTTAATTCTGTACTTGACAGCCTTTGACGGGTCTATGAGGTGTGTATTGGGTCAGCGTGACGAGTCTTGTCGAAAAGAGCATGCAATTTACCTTAGCAAAAAGTTTATCGACTGTGAAACAATACACTCACTGCTCGAAAAAAAAAACTTGATGTACTTTGGCATAGGCTGCTCGCCGACTGAGACAGTATGCTGGTTCATACCACTTTGTGGATGTCCAAGATGGATCTGATCGAGTATGTGTTTGAGAAGCTAACATTGATCGGACGGGTTGCGAGAGGGCAAATGGTGTCGACTGAATACGATATTCAGTATACCTCCCAGAAAATCGAGGGGAGTGTACTGTATGATTATCTCGTCCAGCAACCAATGGAGGATTATCAACCAAGGAAGTCTGAGGTCCCTGATGAGGACATCTCGAGGTGCTCAGATCGAAAGATTGTGAGGAACCGATCCCGGAGGAGGGGCCTGACCCTGAATCCGAACGGATTCTGATGTCTGATGGGGAGTTTAAAGTGGATGAGTTAGTGTTTCCCGGATAACATTTGAATGCACCAACGATGGTGGCTGAGTAGGAAGCTTGTATCCTGGGTTTGGTGCGTGCATCTACCGGGGCAACGCCTTTCTCACTCAGGTATGAAGTTGTTATCTACTGAAGTCTAGGTCCCATCATGGAGAGCCTTATTGGATATAAAATTGAAAAAAAGGTTGAGTGAATAAGGACTCAGTATGACGCATGGAGCCTGATTGAGGAAGAGAGGCTGGCCGTTACTTGTCATGGGGCAGTTGTACCCAGTGAGTGAAGCGTGTGGTTGACCGAAAAGTGCGACCTCGTGCGTACCACGTGGAAGAGTTATTGTTGAAAAGGATCCTTCCTCCTCAACGATCGTGGGGCAAATGGATAAAAAATTATGAATGTCCATTCGTGGTCAAGAAGGTTATCCCTAAACAGAGCCTTGTTGTTAACGACCACGGATGACGAATTTTCCATCCCTTGTGAACGCGGACGCAGTTAAAAGATACTTCGTAAAAGAGACCCGCTGGACAAAAAGAATAAAAGAATCCAGGCAAAAAAGGGCATCCCGGCGAACCAAGAAAAAAAAAAGAGAAAAGGTTCGGGCAAAAGTTAGGGATAAAAAAGAAAAGAACTGTACACCCGGCAAGTCGAAAACCCCACAAGGGCGACTTGGGCAAAAAAGGGTATCCCGGTGGACTGAAAACCCGAAAGGGCGGTCCAGGAAAAAGAGGGAATGAAACAAATAATTGCGTCCAGCATGATTGTTAGTGCTTTGGATATGACTCGGCTAATCCCAGACAGAGATTGATTGGAAGCGTCTTGTTCAGAAGACAGAAAGTGCGGAGAGTCTTGAGGACATATGAGGTGTAACCGAGGTGGAACTCGATGAGATCACGGTTTCACATTGCCATTAGGATATATTTTTTTACTTTTATGTGCAATCACCTCTTTTCAGGGTTTGCTTCCTGTGTGTCGCTCGGTTTTGAGCCACTTCTTTTTCAGTCCATAAATGCATGTTCAGTCAGATAGTTTTGTTTTTGTTTTCATTACCGCTTTGATTACGAAAACATCCGTTTATTTTGATAAGAATATTTGCATTTTGAAACATGGAGATCCCTTCCGATGCATGCTTATAAAATTGAAATCTGGAAACCTTATCCGGAAGTTTGAGTGACCTAGGTGTTGAAATATGGGGCACGCCTGGGGCACGCTTTTATCTAATGATCTCTTGTATAGGTACTGTTAGATATCTTCATTCACTGGTAGGTTGTGATATGAACCCTTTTGGAAAAAAAAAGATCCCTGCAGAGCCCGACCAGGGGCAAGGGATAGACGAACAGTGAAAGGACGGTGAAGGATTACGATGACGATCCTGGAAGAATAATCAAGAAGACTCTTCAAAGTCTGAGGACTGGAAAATTTGTATGAATCCCAGAAGTTCGATCCCCGTAAAGTACGGAGTAGTCGGGAATACAAGGTGATGAATCATAAAAGTTCAGACGAGCCTGGGAGTTCTCAAAGGTGGAAAGTCGACACTGTGGTTGGATGATGAATGCCAATGTTCGACGAATCGACAGGTGTTCCGTGTCAAAAAGGCCGTGTCTCCCCAGTGGGTCTGAAAGTATTATTTCCCTAGCCGATTCGAGATCGGTGTCTCCTCAGTGAGCTTGAAGGTTGCCATGTCCCCCAGTGGGAGTATCAGTGGGTAGTTTGTTTCTCAGGGTAGAGGATGATTCCCCAGCAGGCTTAAAAGTGGCCGTTTCCCCAAGCAAGCATGGAAGCTATCAAAGCTATGTTCCCCTGCAGAGGTGTCGGGGGATAGTGCCTTCTATTCCTTAGCAGGCCTGGAAGTGGGTTTATTCCCCAGCGAATATTTCCCCAATTGAGATTCCCACTGAGTTGGAAGGACGTTGTATCCCCAGCGGAGGTATCAGCGTAGTCGCCTTGTTTATTCCCCAGCAGTCGGGTTTGAGGTATTGCTATCCCCAGCATGGTCGTGAGCGCTTATCCCCAGCAGGGTTGTGGATGTCTTTCTCCAGCGTGGTCTGGTATATTACTTTCCCCAACAGAGTTGCTTTCCCTAGCAGATCTCCCGAGAAGAGGTTTGTGTTGATGGTTTTCCCTAGCAAGTTCCCCAAGTGGATCAGGTTCGGTGGAAATTATTATCTCCAGCAGAGTTTATCCTACTTGTGGATTGGTTGGCTTTCCCTAGTGAAGTTGCCTTATTTATTCCCCAGCGGAGTTGCCTGGTTTGTTCCCCAAGCAGAATTCCCGAGTAGATTGGGATCCTTTCCCCAGTAGCAGTGCTATTCTCCAGCATGAGTGAGAAGTCGGTGCTCTCCCCGCAGAGTATTCCTCAAGCAGAGTCTCCCCACAGAGTTGGAGTATCTGATCAGTGTTGGCTCCCCAGCCAGAGTTCATCATTTTGCATTTGGCATATAGTAATCATCGCATCCTCAAATCGCGTAGCATTTCCATTCATAATGGAGCATTACGCCATAGAAAAATTCAAACATATGCATTCATGTGTTAACCATCAGACCGTACCCCTGGCAGAGGCGGATCTTTGTTCAACATCTGTACGACACATGTGCTACAGTTGCTCCTGACGACATTCAGGATTGATACCCCCCAGAGAGGTTTATTTCCTTATCCGTTGGTGAAAGGAAAGCTTGATTCTCCCCAGTGAGATCCCCAGCAGGTGTTCATCCTTTCCCTGACATATGCAGTTGTCGTCCCTACGATACCCGGGAGTGTCGTGGTTGCCCCCACGTGGGTCCTTTCTTTTGGTGTCCGTAAACATCATCTTTCGATGTTCGTAACGTCGTCCTCCTCCCCTGGTGAAGCGTTCACCTCTCCGTTGGTTTTGATAAACGTCGAGTTTTTCCTAGTTATCCGTTGACATCTAGTTGTATCTTCCCCAGTAGGGTTACCTCTCCGTTGGTTTCGATAAACATCGAGTTTTTCCTATGCGTCAGTTGACGTATAGTTGTATGTTCCCCATAGATCATTTGTTAATGCCTATTGATTCCCCTCTGATTTACCTCTCCGTTGGTTTTGGTAAACGTCGAGTTTTTCCTGGTCGTCCCCAGTGAGCTACCTCTCCGTTGGTGTCGATAAACGTCGAGTTTTTCCTATTCGTTCGTTGACGTATAGTGATACCTTTCCCCTCAGAGTCACCTCGCCGTTGGTTTCGATAAACGTCGAGTTTTTCCTAGTTGTCCGTTGACATCTAGTTGTATTTTCCCCACAGGTCATCCGTTGATGTCTGTTCTCCTTCTCCGTTGGTGTCGATAAACGTCGAGCTTCTCCCGTTCGTCCGTTGACGTCTGGTCGAGTCTTTCCCAGTCATCCGTTGATGCCTGTTCACCTCTCCGTTGGTTTCGATAAACGTCGAGCTTCTCCCGTTCGCCCGTTGACGTCTGGTCGAGTCTTTCCCAGTCATCCGTTGATGCCTGTTCACCTCTCCGTTGGTTTCGATAAACGTCGAGCTTCTCCTTCTCCGTTGGTGTCGATAAACGTTGAGCTTCTCCTTCTCCGTTGGTGTCGATAAACGTCGAGCTTCTCCTTCTCCGTTGGTGTCGATAAACGTCGAGCTTCTCCCGTTCGTCCGTTGACGTCTGGTCGATTTTTTCCAGTCATTCATTAATGTCTGGTTACCTCTCCGTTGGTTTCGATAAACGTTGAGTTTTTCCCATTCGTCCGTTGACGTCTGGTTGTATCCCTTTCTTTCCAGTCATTCATTAATGTCTGGTTACCTCTCCGTTGGTTTCGGTAAACGTTGAGTTTTTCCCAATCGTCCGTTGACGTTTGGTTGTGGTTACCTTTTCCCCTATCTTTTCCCCAGTAGGGTCTCCTTCTCCGTTGGTGTCGATAAACGTCGAGCTTCTCCTTCTCCGTTGGTGTCGATAAACGTCGAGCTTCTCCTTCTCCGTTGGTGTCGATAAACGTCGAGCTTCTCCTTCTCCGTTGGTGTCGATAAACGTCGAGCTTCTCCTTCTCCGTTGGTGTCGATAAACGTCGAGCTTCTCCTTCTTTGTTGGTGTCGATAAACGTCGAGCTTCTCCTTCTCCGTTGGTGTCGATAAACGTCGAGTTTTTCCTAGTTTTCCGTTGACATCTAGATGTATTTTCCCCAGTCATCCGTTGATGTCTGTTACCTCTCCGTTGGTTTCGATAAACGTCGAGTTTTTCTTAGTTGTCCGTTAACATCTAGATGTATTTTCCCCAGTCATCCGTTGATGTCTGTTACCTCTCCGTTGGTTTCGATAAATGTCGAGTTTTTCCTGGTCGTCCGTTGGCGTCTAGTTGTGATTTCTGCTCCCATTCATCGTCTTTCGATGTATGGATGTGACTGTACCTTTGAAAATCAAATAAAAATCCCCAGTAATAAATCTCAGATCCCAGTGGAAGCTTCCGTTGGTGAACTTTCATTTCTAGGATCCCCGCAGTGTGCAAATTTCTACGGTTCTTTGGTATTCAATCCCTGTTTACCCTGAAAGTCTGACAGCCGTTGCTCTCATCCGTTCGGGTTCCTAGTTGATTGAATAGGGGCATCTGTAGCACCTCAAATTTGCACCTCCCATTTTGTACATTCATTTTCATTTTAGGTCATTAACATTAGCATTGTCCACGGCATAACATTGCATTGTCCATTGCCTAGTGCAAGTCATCAGCCAGACTGGTCAAGAGATCCAGTTGTGCAAGCAAGCAAGTGCAATTCCATGGAATCAAAGCCCTAGGGTTGGTTCAATGTGTGCATGTGACCTAGGGATCATTTTGAAGTGGTTTGGCCAAAGGTTGGATGTTCAAAGCTCATCAGTCAAGATGCAATTCATCTGAAACCCTAGAAAGTCAACCAAAGTCAACTGTCATTTCAATCATGGATTTGAAGGTGGGAGATGGTTAGAGAGGCCTCATTCATGTCCATACAAGTCTCATTTGACATTTCAAACATCAACATTGAAGGATTTGAGGTCAGATGAAAAGTTTCCAAAAATAGTAAGTGACCTGTAATTTGAAATTGCCAAAAATGGAAAGGTTTTCTCCTCAAGTTTACATCATCAAGCAAGCCTCAAATGAAATTTTGTCCAACATTAAAGTTTAAGATCTTTCTCTCCCCTTTCCAAAAAGTCCAAGAACATGAATTTCTCATGTATAGTTGGAAAGTTATGGATCAATCATGGTCAAAGGAATTTGAACTTCACAAGTGCATAACTTTTGAACCATAAGGCCAATTGAAGTGGTTCTTTTTGTAACATTCTTGTTTTGACATGAGCTATTCAAAACATGCATCACATACCATGCATTTTGATCACAAAATTTTTGGCATTTTCATTTGAAATTTGGAGGGAAAATTACAATTTGAAAAATATGCATTGCTTTCACTTCCAATCACTTGCCTTGGCTCTTAAACAGCATTTGGAGTGAATTGAGCACAAAAACCGTGTACTGTAGCATCCCTTTCATGCATGTAAGGTGAATTGCACAATTTGCATCAACACCTTCATTTCACTAATCCTTGGCATTTGGCTTAATCATGATTAGCAAGAATCATTAACAGCTCATATATAAAGATAATCATAACAGAAAACAGGGTTAACACATCATTTTTCTCAGATCTAGATCTCATTCACCAATCTTCACATTTTTTTTCTCTCAACTTTTCTGCAAATTTCTTCAAATCCATTGCCTCGTTCTTGGTTGAATTTCACAAGCATAGTTGAACAAGATTGAAGCCAGATCCATCCATTTTCGAGCTGTTTTTGGAGTTGTTGAAGCATATGCACATCAATGGCAGTTGAAGGTTTCAGCACTATCGAGCATAATTGAGCTATCAACATTCATTCATTCATTCACATAAGCATTGGAGAGCAACTGTTTGGACATTACAAGGCCTGAAAACTACAAATCCAGTTCTGCATCTCTTTGAAGGTTAGGATTCGAATCTTATAATTCTTGAAATCATGATATGCGTGTTGTAGATCTTGGAACACTGAGTGCATTGAGCTTTGAATCACCAATTTCCATGGAGAGATGAGTGAGTTATGTTGAATCTAAGTTTGATGTTTGAAACTTCTCTTGCTCGATCCGTGCATGTTAGTGAAAATTAGGTTAAGTTGAGTTTAGATTAGTGATGTATGATGAAAGACGAGTGTGATGATATATTCATTTTGCATTTCTGTGACAAATGTTCTTGACCTGGAAAAATGATGATGAACACGCATGAAGATCTTAGGTTTTCATTTCCAGAAGTGTTGTAGATCTCTTGAGCGCACACTTGCATGTTGTTTTGTGTTAATTGCCATGTATTGGCTGCATTAGATCCAGCGTGGCGAAACGATTGGTGGATAACGCTTGCCCTGGCCACATAAGCTTAAGTGAAACGGTGCGTTTCACTTAAGCGCGCCTCAATTTGAAACCGGCCACACTTCGATTCTGGGCGCATGCATTTTCAATAAGGCCTTTGCATTTTATCCCTTTGTTCACCATGCAATTCATGTACATGCTTCCATGTTTTTTTTGTTTTTTTCATTCATTCAAAAATTCATAAGTTCATGAATATTGATCCAAATGAGATGAGGTTTTTTGCATGATGTTCCTCAAGATGTCTACTATTTTATGAGATTTTTTCCAGAAATTGTGCACGGTTGTAAATTGTTTGGGCTTAGGGATTGTTATTGTGTACGCTATCTTGCACCTTCCTTGCCATATCCTTCATGAAATAATGAGATTTTATCCAATGATTGTGAAATTTTGCATGCTTAAACTAGACATCTTAATGGACATGTTGGTATAGAGTTTGCATTTTTCTCATTTCTGGTTGTTGAGATATGATCCGTTTAATGTAGGTGAGACAATGTGTGTCACACCATTGCTTGCTCAACTTGTGGATTTTATTTGCCATGCCAATTAAATGCCAAATGATATGATTTTTTGCATGATGCTACTTCTGGATGTTAGGTTTGATCATGAATTTGTGTAGAATTTTTGACTGCATTTCCAATTTGTTTGAGATTTTACTTGCTGATTGATCATGTTTGGACTTTTGATGAGTGTTGAATTTAGATGATTTGTGAAATGGTGGATGTTTATCATATGAACTTGAAATTTTGCACATTGTTTCTATACACTTTGAAGTTTATTGTGGATTTGATTGGATTCATTTATCATGTTTGGATTCTGTTTTAGACTTGTGTGAAGTGGATGTACCAATTGTGGTCCAATTTGAGCTTGTTTGTGCATACCTTGCCTTATAGAATTTGTTTGCCTTGCCTAGACTTGTCCAAATGCCTTGAATTTTGGTGTGATGATCATATTATGTGTGCTGTTTAGCCATGATGTTTCTTGAGATTTATTGAATCATTTTTGAGTTGATGTGGATTGGTTCATTCTGTTTGCTTCAATGAGCTTTGAACTTGCATGCTTTGCCTTATATGATTTGTGAAATGAAATTGGTTGATGATAATGACATGAGAGCTTTTGGATTGTGTTCTTGATTGGTTTAATTTGATTCATGTCAATTTTAATGTTCTATTTTGGATTATTTCTCCAACTTTGACCCTAGGCCTTGTTCTAGTGGTTTGTGCTTATGTTTGAGTTGTGTTTTCAGAACAAGAAGCATATGGCCTTGAGGAATTGGTTCATTGGCTTGAGCTACCTATTTGATTGATGTTGATTAACATTGAGTTATCTTGTAGGTGGATTAGCTCCTTTGAGTTGAGCTTGTGCTTTGCCTTGGTGCATTGATGCTTGTCTGTTTAATTGTATACTGTTGACTGTTGACCACTAGTCTGTCTGTTTGACTTTTGTTGAGTTGTGTACTGACTGAGTTAGATTGTTTTCAGGTACCTTAGTTGCTATAGTTCCTTTGTGAACTTGCTTTTTCTTTGCTTGATAGCTTAAGCATTGAGGTATAATTTCTCTGACTTCATGTAGTCTGGAAGACATGTCCTGTTACTTGGGCAGGCACCTGTCTGAAGTCCTCCTTAAGAGGCAATGCTTGTGTTTGTTTATCTTTGTCCCCTGTACATATCAAAGACCTCCTAAGTGAAGAGGCATTGGCAGGTACAAGAGATGTGTAGTCCATCTCCTGCTAATCAGTGAGTCATCCACTTTGCTCACACACCTTGTGTTGATGCATTGTGGATAATAGCCCAAGATCTTGGTTGTGTCAGTCATGTGGATAGAAGAGTTCCAACTTTCTCAACTCCCACACCTTCATTCGTCTGAAGCTCTCCCAGGCCAGGGATAAGAGCTGTGAGGCACACCCCTCACTTCCTATTTCATCTGCTTCACCCTAACTCTCAATGTTAGGGTTAAGAGCTAACATCACCCTGTTACAGTGGCTTGTTTGTCGAGGTTGACATGACCCCTTGACTAAAGCCTAACCTTGTGTGAGCCCACTTTGTTTGTATATAGTGTGTGCTATTTGTGTGAATGTTTGCTTTGCTTGTGTTGTGTTTAGGATAGCTTGCTCCCTGTGCAAGTTAGATAGCAACCTTAACTTAGGGATGTATGCATGATAACTTCTAGGCTCGAGTCGTAGTCTCCCTAGTAGTTTGTCTCCCTTTGTATCTGGTTAGGATAGTCCTTTGTCCCTGCGTAGGGGAACTACGTCGCCCTGATCCTCATACCAGATGAGGTACGTAGGCAGGAGATGAGCAGATCTCTCTGGGCGCCCTTTTGTTTTGTTTGTGTGAGTTGTTTCTCCTTTTCTGGTTGGAGTCCGATGTAAGTCCAGCGATTGGCATTCGGTTTCCAATTTCTTTGTTGGAGTCTGACATAAGTCCAGCGATTGGCAGTTGGTTTCCTGCGTGTGTGTTTGTTGGTTCGGAGTCTGATGTAAGTCCAGCGATTGACATTCGGTTTCCATGTTTGCCTGTTTTGTGTGGAGTCTGATGTAAGCCCAGCGATTGGCAGTCGGTTTCCTGTGTGGTTTTGTTTGGCGTGCGTTAGCCGAGCTACGAGTGCTCTGATTCTTCTTCAGTTCGAGAAGATACGTATGCATAGGATGCAACATCCTAGCGAGCACGTTTCCCCCCGTCCCGAACTACGTCGACTCTGATGTTTGTGCCTGACAGACTACGTAGGCCCAGGATGCGATATCCTGCCGAGTTAGTTTCTTTTGTCTTTTCTGTGTCTCTTTTCAGCCAGTGTGTGATGTTTGAGTAGTTTTTAGCAACCGTTATCCTTCCTTTTGTGCGTGGATCCCGTCGAGTACGACGGATGCGTAGGGGTGCTAATACCTTCCCTTCGCATAACCGACTCCCGATCCCATCTTTCTCTGGTCGCGAGACAATGTCTTTTCCAGGTTTACTTCGAGCGTTTCCTTTCCCTCTTTTGGGATAAATAACGCACGGTGGCGGCTCTGTTGTTTCGTTTTCCCGCCGGTTTTTCGCGTAATGCGACACCTGGGTCCGTGAACGAGAAGAGTTGGTTCAGCAGATTAAGGAAAAAGATGCTTTGATCGAGTTCCTCGAGCATCAGGTTATTGATGATCCTAATGATGCATGGACTTCTCTACTTCCTCAATCTTCCAAGTTCTGGAAGAGGAAGTACGATCGACTCGCCAAGGAGAATGCAGATATGGAGGCAGCCTATGAGGAGGAGGTGAAGAGGCTTCGTGCATCTTATCTTCCTGTATCCCGAGCTTTGGACGATTGTTTCTAGGGACCCATGGGATGATCATTTTCCTTCTCTCTTGTATTTTGTCTAGCTACCCATGCTATACTTCTTTGATGTAAAACTATTTTCCAGATATTAGTGACAAGATACTTTCATATATGATAAGTGTTTAATATTTCCAAAATTTGCAAATAGAACTCTAAAGTTCCTTTGAAAAAAAACAAATCATATGCACGAGCATTGCATGCATCATGTGCATAAGCAGGTTTTGTTCCCGGCTTCTTGTCATATGGTCTAACTCTGTGTTCTTCATTTATTTCAAAGACAAGCTGACTCACCGGTACTACACCAGAGCCAATTCTTCAAGACTGATGGATCACCTAGAACAAGAAAACCGCGAACTGAAGGAAGAAGTAGCCAGGTTGACTGCCTTGATGGAATCATTCTTGGCCGCTCAAAGACAATCTTCTCCAACGCCCTTAACTCCTCCCCAGAGGACGATCATTTCTGAGATTGTGACTTCTACTGTGCCTGCTGCAACGGCTCACTTCGCACCATCTATGCCAGCCGGGTTCCCTTGGGGAATGCCCCCCAACTTCATGCCAGAGGGTTTCGCACCTATCCTTGCTTCTCTGCCGGCATCTAGCCTGGTCCTTTCAGTGCCACCTCCCGTCGTGCACACGTTACCAAGGGTCGAAGATACCATTTACCACTCTGAGCCATCTGAGGGCCCAGACGTTTATGAAAAGATGGATGATATGAAGGACCAATTCCTTGAGCTTCGCAAGGAACTGAAAACTTTGAGGGGGAAAGACCTCTTTGGTAAAAGTGCTACTGAGTTGTGCCTTGTGCCCAATGTGAAGATCCCTATTAAATTCAAAGTGCCTGGCTTTGAGAAGTATAAGGGAAACACATGCCCTCTCAGCCATCTTGTGATGTATGCTCGCAAGATGTCAACGCAGACTGATAATAACCAACTGCTCATCTATTATTTCCAAGACAATCTGTCTGGTGCCGCTCTCCGGTGGTACATGGGTTTGGAGAGTTCAAACATCCGATCTTTCAACGACCTTGGTGAGGCCTTTGTCAAGCAATACAAATACAATGTGGATATGGCTCCTGATAGGGACCAGTTGAGGGCGATGTCCTAGAAAGAGAAAGAGACTGTCATACCCCAAAATTTTCCCATCAATAGTTCAAGACATTTTTCAGGGGCATTCCGACTCATTTTATGGCACTGATCTTAAAGGGACAAAGGCCCAGCTCACGAATGGCCCAATCCAGAAAATGGCCCAAACTGGCCTGTTCGCTACACGCTCGCCTAGCGAACGTTACGTTCGCTACACGCTCGCCTAGCGAACGTTCGCTACACGCTCGCCTAGCGAAGCAAACGTTCGCTACCAGCTCGCCTAGCGAGGCTGACAGACAACAAAAAATTTCGGGCTTCGTTCTGAGCCCATTAGGTCATGAAAAAGGGCATTATAAATACCAGCACTTCAGTAATGAAAAGAAAAATGGAAAAAGGGAGGAAAGGAGAACCCTAGCAAGCAAACCCTAGCGCTCACAGACGGAAAACCCTAAAGGAAACCCTGAAGGAAAAGCCGGCGGCAGCAAGGTCACTTCCGCTCAATTCGATCCGATCGGCCAACTCAAGGTTACAATTCGATTGCAAACAGGTTTGCATTACTATTATCACTTTATTTTCTTAATTTGCATGTGATACCGCTTTATGTTCTTAACTTGCATGTGATATTATAATTGAATTCATAAACATATTTGAGGTTTTGCATGTGAATTTAAGTGTGCCTGAATATTGTGAATGCTGAACCATGTAATTATGTGTTGAATGCCATAAGCCATGCCGCAGGTTGAAGTCATACTGTTCTGAAATTCAAAACCCGCAGCCGCTCGCTAGCACATCGCTAAGCGAGCATGTAGCGAGTGTTCGCTAGGCCTTCGCTTGGCGAGGCAGAGGCGAACGGGACAGCCATTGATATTTGTTATGTTCTATGCGTAACCTGATCTATTCTATGTTAATTATGCACTGTTTGCCTGACATTCATGCTGTTGTATTTTCTTTTGCGGTGTAATCTTCGATTACACCCCGATTTGGTATTCTAACCCGTTTGCTGAATTTTGCAAAGGTTCACATGTCCCAGGAAAAGATTGTCGTTAGGTCTTCCACTTTATTTGTGGGATACCCTTGTGGAGACTCACCCTAAATTGCTTAATTAATTTTAATGTGTTAATTTTAATGTATTAATTTTAATGTATTAATTTTAATGTATTGATTTTGATGTGGAGATTCACCTTAATTACTTAATTGACTTTAAAATATGACCTTTAAATAAGTGATCTTGGACCTCTCTTTGCTGCCTTACGGTATTACGGTATAATGGTCATGTCCCGCGAATGTGGGGATACACTTAGCAATGGCCCTTCGATTAAATCATCATAAAATAAATCATGGTCCCTCGGATGTTGCCTTCGAAAATGCAATTTTGTCCCTCGATGACCCTTCGGTGTAGCCTACGGTTAAATGATGATCGTCCCTTCGAATGCTAAGGTATCCTTACAACTGTTGCCTTCAATGACCTATCGATGACCCTACGGTGACCCTTAAACATCCAAAGGGTAAGATTACTTACTTCTCAATAGTAAGGACAGTTTTACCCTCATAAGGATAGGAAATTCCCATAACGACCTCAGGAAGGTATAACTCTCAATTACTGGATCATAACCTAAAACATTTTCCACCCCTCACACTTTACACTTTACAAATCCTAGAAAATCACCACTTGGTATACATTCATACTAGAATCATTACCGAGTTATATTTTTCTAAACCATTTTCAAAATCAAATGAGATAAATACTTTGTATACATTCATACGAGAATCATTACAAAGTTAAACTCTCTTTCAAACATTTTTTAAGCAATTCACCGACACTTTTCAGACAAAAATATAAGTGATCCAGTAATTAAGAGCCCATGGATAACCATGGATACAAAGGGTGCTAACACCTTCCCTTTGTATAATGTACCTCCCGAACCCAAAATCTATTGAGGTCTTTCCTGTTCTTTTCCACCTTTCCTTATTGGATAAAAGAAAAGTCGGTGACGACTCTTGCTATCCGCGACATTGCGATAAAAAGCAAAACACCCCAAGTCAGTTCACCGTATGACAGAACTGGCGACTCTGCTGGGGACGATTACAAGAGAGGTTACCTTAAAAAAACAAGATCACTTATTTAAAATTGTTTGATTTACTTTTAAGGGATTGCTTGGGTATTCTTGAGTGAAAGATCCTACACCCGAATCTAGTGCACCTTAGGTAAGTAGCAATAGATCATCGCGACTATCCGGCGTATACTGGAATGGTTAAAATGATGGCTACGGTTAATGTGACACTTTGGATGTCCTGATGTTCCTCATGTTACTTGAGGAAAAATTTGGCTTCCGCGTGGTGTCATCAAAGCATTAACCAGACCTTTAGAACCCTAATTGACTCATCCTGGCCATTAGAAAGTAGTGAGATAACTGACTTCGGTTCCGACTGGGGTTGGTTGAGACTCGATACTACACTCTTTGAGATTGGACTTTAGGGAAGCTTCGGTCAACCACTTGGTGTTGCACTGAAGTGGACTTAAGGAAAGGTCAATGATTGGAGATCCTTCTAGAACCCGGTTACTATTCTAGGACAGGTTGAACCAACCAAACTTCAGTGGGGAGGGTACTTACCTATGGAACTCATGCAAGCCTTAAAACCTAGGAATGATTGATGTGTGACTTGATTGTGCTTGTTATTTACTTAACATCATAACATCACAACATCATAACGTCATGACATCATAACATTGTACTAACCATTTCAAGGACTTAGGGATTTAACTTTGCTCTGTTTTGTAAAAAAAAAAAAAAAAAAAAAAACAAAAAAAAAACAAAAAAAAAAGTTTCCTTTTTTGGTAGTCTGTACAAAGTTAAATTCCAAAAGGCCTTGAAAACATTTCATACATTGCATAGCATGACATAACATTGCATAACAGGTACTCTAAAGGGATCAATGTTCTCACGGTTTTCCTCCGAACAGAAAAATGGACCTCGAACAAACTGTCAAGGATCTCCATACTCAGAATGCTCAACTCCAGGAGATGATCTTGAACTTATCCAAAGGGCAGGAGTAACTGAAAGCTCTCTTGCTCGAGGAGAAGAAAGACAAGAAACCTGTGAGTTACATTAACCCGGGAAGAAGGCTTAAAGGACAGGTTGCGGGAGTCAAAATCAGAATTCCGAAGGATCAAGAAGAGGAAACAGAGACAGATTCAGAAGATGAGAATGTTGATCTCTTCAACCCTGAGGACGACAATGAAGATTATGAGAATGAACAGTACTCTCCAAGAGATGGCAAGTACAAGTTGCTAGAAGAACGTATGCTAGCTATGGAGGCTCAGAAGGCGCCCGGTCTGGATTTCGAAAGCTTGGGTCTGGTCTCTGATGTAGTTATTCCCCGCAAATTCAAGGTCCCCGCTTTCACTAAGTATGATGGGGCATCTTGTCCTCAAATGCATCTAAGGGCTTATGTTAGAAAGATTCAGCCACATACCACTGATAGGAAGCTGTGGATCCATTTCTTCCAAGAAAGTCTGTCTGGCACTCAGTTGGAATGGTACTATCAGCTCGAGAGCTCTGACATCCGCACCTGGACTGATTTAGCGACAGCCTTCTACAAGCACTACCAGTACAATTCTGAATTGGCACCTACTCGGCTACAGTTGCAGAGTATGACTATGGGCTCTAAAGAAAGCTTCAAAGCATATGCTCAGAAATGGAGAGATTTGGCTGGCAGAGTCAAACCCCCTATGGCTGATCAAGAATTAGTGGACATGTTCATGAGCACACTGACTGGCCCATTCTACAGCCATCTATTGAGAAGTTCCTCATCGGGTTTCATTAAACTTATATTAACTGGTGAACATGTTGAAAGCGGAATTCGAAGTGGAAAGATACAGGCGGCTACCTCTGATCCTCCAGAGACTCCTAATGACATTACTGCCCCTCTGCCTAATCATGACGAGACTGTCAATGATGTGGAAGATACTGACAACAATTGTGACTGGGATAGCTGGATTTTCCCAACAATTGGTGACGGACCCAATAATTGGAAGGCTGAAGACCCTATCCCGATTTCCTTTTAGTCAGGAGTAATTGTTATTGCTATTTTTGTGGTTCAAAGCATTGTGTCTATACCCGGGGCATGATAGCTAATTTTGAGGGTTTGTCATTTCATAAGCATATTCATATTCAATAAATCAATGGACTTTTTGCATTCAAATATTGCGCTCTTTATCTTTCCTGCCATTTTTTCAAACAAGTTATGTTTTCTTGCACACACTCACGTAACAATTTTCCGATCCATATCCACTCTGGATCCTGTTGATAATAGTTCTGCTACTGTTCATTATGACTTTGAAAATCCGATCTACCAAGCCGAGGATGGAAGTGAGGAAGATTGTGAAGTCCCTGGAGAACTTGCCAGACTGGTACTGCAAGAAGAAAAGACTATACAGCCGCATGAGGAATCAATTGAAATTGTAAATCTGGGTACTGAAATAAACAAGAGAGAAGTCAGAAGTTTCTTGGGGCACTCGAATTACATTGCCCGATTCATTCCACACTTGACTGCTACCTGCAAACCCATCTTCAAATTACTAAAAAAGAAAAATCAAGAGATGGTATGGAATGATGAATGACAAAATCAAGAAGTATCCCCAAGAACCTCCAGTTCCGATGCCACCAGTTGAAGGAAGACCTTTAATCACGTATTTGACCGTGTTAGAAAATTCAATAGGGTGTGCTGGGGCAACATGACGAGTCTGGTCGAAAAGAGCATGTCATACACTGCCTTAGCAAAAGGTACCGACTGTGAAACAAGATACTCACAGCTCGAGAAAGCTTGCTGCGCTTTGGCTTGGGCTGCTCGCCGACTAAGACAGTATATGTTGAATCATACCACTTTATTGATTTCTAAGATGGATCTTATCAAATATACATTCGAGAAACCTGCTGTCTCCTAAAAGAGTTATCACTGATAATGGTACTAAATTGAACTCGGCATGCAGTTCAAAATAAAACACCATAACTCTTCTCCGTACCGGCCAAAGACGAACGGCGCCGTGGAGGCTGCTAACAATATCAAGAATATAACAGTAACATACAAAGACTGGCATGAGATGTTACCTTTTGCTCTTCATGGTTACCGCACTTCGACAGGGGCAACTCCGTTCTCTTTAGTCTATGGAAGGGAAGCCATCTTACCAGTGGAAGTTCAGATTCCCTCTCTAAGAATCATGAAAGGGGCGGGCTTAGATGAAGAGGAACGGATTCAGACTCGACTCGATCAGATAAATTTGATTGAAGAGACTCGCGGCTGTTTGTCATAGTCAGATATATCAGAAACGCATGACCCAGGCATTTAACAAAAGAGTCAAGAGACAGGTGTATCAAATTGGCGACTTGGTAATAAAGCGTATCATTCTACCACAAGGTGATCCCAGGGGCAAATGGACTCCCACATACGAAGGGCCACTTGTAGTTAAGAAGGTATTCTCTGGTGGAGCCATGATACTTGCTACAATGGACGGCGAAGATTTCCCGCATCCTGTGAACGCGGACATAGTTAAAAAATACTACGCATAAAAGAGACCCGCTAGGTCGACGTACCTAGGCAAAAGTAAGGGCATCCCGGCGAACCAAAAGGGTTCGGGCAAAAATTAGGGATAAACATATAAAGACGTACACCCGGCAAGTCGAAAACCTGAAAAGGCGGCTTGAGCAAAAAAGGGTATCCCGGTGGACTGAAAACCTGAAAAGGCGGTCCAGGCAAAAATTAGGGATTAAAGCGCATGACTATGCCCCGTTCTCTGTCAGCTTCACCCAAGTTTCAAGGGACCGAACAAGCCAATCACTTCTATCCGACAGCAGGAGATGAGATGCTTGAAGACATAATGACGGTAGTGGATTTAAAATCAACAGGACTTTTCCTGCATAGCTTTTTCTTTGTTTTCTCGGCAATTTCCTCTTACTAGGATTTCTGTCTCCTTGTACTCAAATTGCCTATTTATAGGCCCTCTTTCAAAATCAATACAATTTCATTTCCAAAAAGATGCTTTTGTTTTACCTTTTCTGTTTTGTTTGCGTAAACGTCCATTGATTTACTTTGAATTGATTTATGCACTTGAATATGATCAATGTTTACCAAAAATGCATGCCTAGAATAGTAATAGCAATTACTACACGACTTCAGGATCGAGGAGAAGGTCTAATCACGCTTCCCAATGAATCTGTTGCTAATTCGATTCCCCGGCTAAGCCAGTTATTCCCCAGAAGAAATGGGCATCACTGGACGAATTGGTCATCTCTTATATCCCCATCCAGGCTCTGTCGAATGTTTCTACCATCAGACAGAAATCAAATCCCCCAGCTGAGACAGGGTCATCAATACAAATGTCTCCGACCCGAAGACTGAGATTTGTTTCCCCAGTAGAGTCCCCTGGAAGAACGTTTCAGACACATAGTGCATTCATTACATCACTTCACATCACATACCTACATACAATGTTCATTCCGCATCATATACATTACATCATTTCATAACATATACATGCATACAATGTTCGCATTTATTTCAGACGCATAATTCATTCATTACATCATTTCGCATGCATACAACATTTGCATCTCATGCATCATGACATGGCATGAAGCTAACTTTATTTTTCAGGTCAATTATCCTCCTGACACAGTCAAAACAAAGGTCCATTCAGACGGGCATCTTTATCTATTACATTCAAGATTTAACCATATCCCTCAGATACTGCCTAGCGTACGGTATATTCCGAGTACATCCCAGACATTCATTGCAAATACAACATATACAAATACTAGCAGATATAGCCTAGCGTACGGTTCGTTCTGATTCAGCTCAACATATAACTCCTTCCACTCAGATACGATCTAACGGACGATCCATTCTGATCTTCAACTACTCCCAACACGGTCTAATGTACGACCCAGTTGGACCTTCGCTTCTCAGGTACTGCCTAGCATACGGTCCACCCTGATTCATCTCAACACATGACTCCTTCAACTCAGATACGATCTAGCGTACGATCCATTCTGACCTTCAATAACTCAGATACAGTCTAATGTACGACCAAGTTAGACCTTCAAATCTCCAAATACCACTCAAATACAGTCTAATGTACGACCAAGTTAGACCTTCAAGTCAGATTCTGCAAATACAGTCTAATGTACGACCAAGTTAGACCTTCAAGTCAGATTCTGCAAATACAGTCTAATGTACGACCAAGTTAGACCTTCAAGTCAGATTCTGCTCAGTGACAGTCTAATGTACGACCAAGTTAGACCGTCAAGTCCTCGGATTCTGCCCAGATACAGTCTAATGTGCGACCAAGTTAGACCGTCAAGTCCTCGGACAACTCAGATAAGGTTTAATGTACGACCAAGTTAGACCTTTATCTCCTCAGATGCTACCTTCGGACAGGTACATTTCTGAATGGTAGTCTAGTATACGGCTACTCCCTTACTCAGATGCTACCTTCGGACAGGTACATTTCTGAATGGTAGTCTAGTATACGGCTACTCCCTTACTCAGATGCTACCTTCGGACAGGTACATTTCTGAATGGTAGTCTAGTATACGGCTACTCCCTTACTCAGATGCTACCTTCGGACAGGTACATTTCTGAATGGTAGTCTAGTATACGGCTACTCCCTTACTCAGATGCTACCTTCGGACAGGTACATTTCTGAATGGTAGTCTAGTATACGGCTACTCCCTTACTCAGATGCTACCTTCGGACAGATACATTTCTGAATGGTAGTCTAGTATACGGCTACTCCCTTACTCAGATGCTACCTTCGGACAGGTACATTTCTGAATGATAGTCTAGTGTACGACTACTCCCTTTTCAGCAGATTCAGCCTAATGGACGGCTCATCCTGCTCAGATATGGTTTAATGTACGACCAAGTTAAACCTTCATCTACTCAGATGCTACCTTCGGACAGGTACATTTCTGAATGGTAGTCTAGTGTACGACTACTCCCTTTTCAGCAGATTCAGCCTAATGGACGGCTCATTCTGCTCAGATATGGTTTAATGTACGACCAAGTTAAACCTTCATCTTCTCAGATGCTACCTTCGGACAGGTACATTTCTGAATGGTAGTCTAGTGTACGACTACTCCCTTTTCAGCAGATTCAGCCTAATGGACGGCTCATTCTGCTCAGATATGGTTTAATGTACGACCAAGTTAAACCTTCATCTTCTCAGATGCTACCTTCGGACAGGTACATTTCTGAATGGTAGTCTAGTGTACGACTACCCCCTTTTTATCATCAGATTCAGCCTAATGGACGACTCAGTCTGCTCAGATACGGTCTAATGTACGACCCAATTAGACCTTCGTCTCCTCAGATGCTACCTTCGGACAGGTACATTTCTGAATGGTAGTCTAGTGTACGACTACTCCCTTTTCAGCAGATTCAGCCTAATGGACGGCTCATCCTGCTCAGATATGGTTTAATGTACGACCAAGTTAAACCTTCATCTACTCAGATGCTACCTTCGGACAGGTACATTTCTGAATGGTAGTCTAGTGTACGACTACTCCCTTTTCAGCAGATTCAGCCTAATGGACGGCTCATTCTGCTCAGATATGGTTTAATGTACGACCAAGTTAAACCTTCATCTTCTCAGATGCTACCTTCGGACAGGTACATTTCTGAATGGTAGTCTAGTGTACGACTACTCCCTTTTCAGCAGATTCAGCCTAATGGACGGCTCATTCTGCTCAGATATGGTTTAATGTACGACCAAGTTAAACCTTCATCTTCTCAGATGCTACCTTCGGACAGGTACATTTCTGAATGGTAGTCTAGTGTACGACTACCCCCTTTTTATCATCAGATTCAGCCTAATGGACGGCTCAGTCTGCTCAGATACGGTCTAATGTACGACCCAATTAGACCTTCGTCTCCTCAGATGCTACCTAGTGTACGGTACATTTCTGAAGTGTAGTCTAGTGTACGACTACCCCCTTTTATCATCAGATTCAGCCTAATGGACGACTCATCCTGCAACTCCAATACAGTCTATCATAAGACCCATTTGGATCTTCAACTCAGAGACGATCTAGCGTACGATCCATTCTGATTTTTCATCCTCGGCAAAGTCATCTGCCTAACGAACAGCTCACTCTGGTATTCAGATACGGTCCAGTGTACGATCCATTCTGATCCCTTATCCCCAGCAGTATATAGCATACTCCGACTCCCTGGCGAAGTCGACAGCCTAATGGATGACCCACCATACGGTCTAGCGTATGACCCGGTATGACACCCATGTCTTCAGATATCGTCTAACGTACGACACAATCTGAAGCTCCCATCATCAAACTTCCTGGATGGCATCTTTAAGCCCATCTCCGTCAAGACTGATGGACAAGCGCAAATTGTTGGGGCACTCTAGTGTTCAATAATCTTTCACCTCCAGACCACGAACGGCACATACCATTCTGACTCTCTCGGTTCAAGAATATTGAACAGGGGCAGCTGTCATACCCCAAAATTTGCCCATCAATAGTTCAAGACATTTTTCAGGGGCATTCCGACTCATTTTATGGCACTGATCTTAAAGGGACAAAGGCCCAGCTCACGAATGGCCCAATCCAGAAAATGGCCCAAACTGGCCTGTTCGCTACACGCTCGCCTAGCGAACGTTACGTTCGCTACACGCTCGCCTAGCGAACGTTCGCTACACGCTCGCCTAGCGAAGCAAACGTTCGCTACCAGCTCGCCTAGCGAGGCTGACAGACAACAAAAAATTTCGGGCTTCGTTCTGAGCCCATTAGGTCATGAAAAAGGGCATTATAAATACCAGCACTTCAGTAATGAAAAGAAAAACGGAAAAAGGGAGGAAAGGAGAACCCTAGCAAGCAAACCCTAGCGCTCACAGACGGAAAACCCTAAAGGAAACCCTGAAGGAAAAGCCGGCGGCAGCAAGGTCACTTCCGCTCAATTCGATCCGATCGGCCAACTCAAGGTTACAATTCGATTGCAAACAGGTTTGCATTACTATTATCGCTTTATTTTCTTAATTTGCATGTGATACCGCTTTATGTTCTTAACTTGCATGTGATATTATAATTGAATTCATAAACATATTTGAGGTTTTGCATGTGAATTTAAGTGTGCCTGAATATTGTGAATGTTGAACCATGTAATTATGTGTTGAATGCCATAAGCCATGCCGCAGGTTGAAGTCATACTGTTCTGAAATTCAAAACCCGCAGCCGCTCGCTAGCACATCGCTAAGCGAGCATGTAGCGAGTGTTCGCTAGGCCTTCGCTTGGCGAGGCAGAGGCGAACGGGACAGCCATTGATATTTGTTATGTTCTATGCGTAACCTGATCTATTCTATGTTAATTATGCACTGTTTGCCTGACATTCATGCTGCTGTATTTTCTTTTGCGGTGTAATCTTCGATTACACCCCGATTTGGTATTCTAACCCGTTTGCTGAATTTTGCAAAGGTTCACATGTCCCAGGAAAAGATTGTCGTTAGGTCTTCCACTTTATTTGTGGGATACCCTTGTGGAGACTCACCCTAAATTGCTTAATTAATTTTAATGTGTTAATTTTAATGTATTAATTTTAATGTATTAATTTTAATGTATTGATTTTGATGTAGAGATTCACCTTAATTACTTAATTGACTTTAAAATATGACCTTTAAATAAGTGATCTTGGACCTCTCTTTGCTGCCTTACGGTATTACGGTATAATGGTCATGTCCCGCGAATGTGGGGATACACTTAGCAATGGCCCTTCGATTAAATCATCATAAAATAAGTCATGGTCCCTCGGATGTTGCCTTCGAAAATGCAATTTTGTCCCTCGATGACCCTTCGGTGTAGCCTACGGTTAAATGATGATCGTCCCTTCGAATGCTAAGGTATCCTTACAACTGTTGCCTTCAATGACCTATCGATGACCCTACGGTGACCCTTAAACATCCAAAGGGTAAGATTACTTACTTCTCAATAGTAAGGACAGTTTTACCCTCATAAGGATAGGAAATGCCCATAACGACCTCAGGAAGGTATAACTCTCAATTACTGGATCATAACCTAAAACATTTTCCACCCCTCACACTTTACACTTTACAAATCCTAGAAAATCACCACTTGGTATACATTCATACTAGAATCATTACCGAGTTATATTTTTCTAAACCATTTTCAAAATCAAATGAGATAAATACTTTGTATACATTCATACGAGAATCATTACAAAGTTAAACTCTCTTTCAAACATTTTTTAAGCAATTCACCGACACTTTTCAGACAAAAATATAAGTGATCCAGTAATTAAGAGCCCATGGATAACCATGGATACAAAGGGTGCTAACACCTTCCCTTTGTATAATGTACCTCCCGAACACAAAATCTATTGAGGTCTTTCCTGTTCTTTTCCACCTTTCCTTATTGGATAAAAGAAAAGTCGGTGGCGACTCTTGCTATCCGCGACATTGCGATAAAAAGCAAAACACCCCAAGTCAGTTCACCGTATGACAGAGACCTTCAAAGAATACGCCCAGAGGTGGCGCGAATTGGCAGCTCAGATAGTGCCTCCCCTTGAGGAGAAAGAGATGACCAAAATCTTCTTGAAGACCTTGAGCTCGTTTTACTATGAGAGGATGATAGCCAGTGCTCCCTCAGATTTCACCGAGATGGTAAATATGGGGATGAGATTGGAAGAAGGGGTCCGTGAAGGACGCTTAACTCGAGAGGAAGGCTCTTCAGCAAAGAGATATGGAAGCTTTGCAAAGAAGAAGGAGGGAGAGGCACATGTTGTGTCTTCCCATGACAAAAGAAGACCCTCTGTGAAGAGGAAGATGGCTCGCCCAGTCAACAATCAGCATCAGGTGGCTCATATAGCACCTGTTTTCAGGGAAGTTCAACATTATCAACAAACGCAAACTCAGCAGTATCATCAACAACAACAGCGTCCACAACAGCAGGCCTACCAGCCTCGAAATAACAACAACAATGCCAGCACCAGCTACGAGAGGAAGAGGGTC
The DNA here is from genome assembly GCF_024323335.1 of Lathyrus oleraceus. Lineage (NCBI taxonomy): Eukaryota > Viridiplantae > Streptophyta > Magnoliopsida > Fabales > Fabaceae > Lathyrus > Lathyrus oleraceus. The sequence continues at coordinate 341,190,231 of NC_066581.1, forward strand.
ACCTTTGATCCAATTCCGATGACTTATGCCGAACTCTATCCATCTCTGATCGATAGAAAATTGATCACTCCCCGAGACCCTCCCGCTGTACCTGTTAACCCCCAGTGGTGGTACAAGCCTGAACTTCATTGTCTGTATCATTCTGGTGCTCCCGGACACGACATAGAGAACTGTTATCCCCTGAAGACCAAGGTGCAAGACTGTTAGATGCCCAAAAGTGCTTATTTGAGCTATCAAATGTGGGCATCTTTCACTCCTTTTTGTTGCTAAAGTGTTCGAAACCGCCATTGCTTTTGATGATTTGCAATACAATATTAAATGATCTTGGTACCTTTAATTTGTGTGTTATTATGCAGAAATTAGGCATGAAAGAATAGAAAACAAAGGCACATGAATGATGGCAAAGGGACCAAGAAAGGAAGCATTCATCAGCATGCTCGCTAGGCGAGTGCTGTGGCGAAGTGCTCGCTAGGCGAGCACCCAGCGAGCCTCCAACGAACATCCCTAGAATTTTACAGTAGCAAAGTCAGCAAACTCGCTAAGCGAGCACCCAGCGAAGGAGGTAGCGAACACTCCCAGATTGGACAAATCCACAGCCAGCACTTGCTCGCTAGGCGAGCCACTAGCGAGCTTCCAGCGAGCATTTCCAGTAGCAAAACCACCTAAACTCGCTGGAGCGAAGGTGGAAGCGTGGGCTTCGCCTTGCGAAGGTTTCTTCGCCTAGCGAACATGAATTCTGGACTTAGATATTTTCTAGGCGCAGGTGCCTCAGGTAGCCTATTTTGGGGCTCGCTAGGCGAACCATTCTGCTCGCCTAGCGAGCATGACAGCTCAGACAGCAGTACTATAAGTAGCAGGGGCTACTTTTTGGAAGACATACACAACTTTAGACTTAGATATTTTCCAGCATTGTTCTAGAGATTTTTTGTAACCTAGAAACCCATTTTTCATCTTTGATCTTCTCTTAGCAATATTTTACAAAAAGAAGGTGGATTCCCATCCAATCTCGATTCTTCGACTCGGATGTTGATCAACCTTCCTCCGAAACTTGTTGACCAAGCTACCATGAAAATGAGTAGTTAAGTCCTTCATTTTGTCAAGGTTAGATGTAGAGGATCATTAGCTTTATGTGTAAATGGGATGATCTTCATTTGTAAACTCTTTGATGATGAATATATGGTGAAAACTTTGTTTTATTGATAACTCTTTGTGTTGGTTTATGATCGAGAGATGTTTACCAACTCTTTACCTAGGTTTTCATCCAATCTTGTTTGTTAGCTAGAGATAGTAATGAATGATTTTGTTCACGATAAAGTTGAACCAAAAAGTTGTCATTTTGATAGATTGTGTTAGAGATAAACAATGGATCAAAATGGGAAATCCCACAATGTGTGTTAGAGATAAACACATTGGGAGGAATTTGTGAAATAGTTTATCATCTAAAGGAGTTTATGAGTTTTGTTGATCGAACATATACATGAAAAGTGATCGTCGAACCCTAACTTTGACAATCTTTCTCAAATAGAAAAACCAAAACTTTTACCGCACTTTCTTACTCTTTTATGCAAGCTACCGTGACTAAAACCAAAACCCCCCTTGTTACTACAAGTTAAGAATTAAAACAATTGTCGAACGGCGGTGATATCTCACAATCCCTGTTGAGACGATAACAAAAACCCGACATACTAACCCTACACCAACAAAGACCTTGTGAGAAGTGGGATTCTATTTTTCGAGGACGTAGGTCCGAACGTGAAGAAGAACCCATTGCCCGAGCATGGGAAGTCTGTCAATATGGTCCAGGGCTTCCCTGACAAGTACAAGGTTAAATATGTCAGTCATATCCGACAATCGCTGGTTGAGATGCATAGATTGCTATGTGACTATAGCCATTATGAGCATGACCATGATAGATGCAGAGTCTGTTCTGTCAATCAGAGAGGATGTCGCCAAGTGCGCAAAGATGTGCAAGAGATGTTGGACGAAGGAGTCATTGAGATCCTTCAAAATAGAAATGTTGACGAAGATGAGCTCGAAGTCAATGTAATTTCCCCGGTATTCCGGATACCTGAGCCTGTTGTTATCAAGTATGATGGTAGCAAGCAAAAGGTTTCTCCAATTCTGACTATCAAGCCCGCCGGTCCTGTACTGTACTCTTCTGAGAAAGCGGTTCCCTACCGCTACAATGCTGTATCAATAGAGAGTGGGAAAGAGGTGTCCTTGCCCTCTTCATCTATTGTTAACATTGCTGATGTCAGTGGGTTGACCCGAAGCGGTCGTGTATTTTCAGCACCGTTGAAGCCTCAATCTGACACTCGAGGAAATGTTGATACTGGTTTTGTTGAAAGCCTGATTGGGAATGCTGTGAATGCTCCGAATCCGGAACTTGTTGTTAAGCCCTCCTCCGTATTGAAAACTCCTACTTCCGCTGGCCCGAGTGGCAATATGAAAGAAGATTGTGACGAGATGTTGAGGCTCATCAAAAGGAGCGAGTACAATGTTGTAGACCAACTTCTACAAACGCCATCCAAAATATCTGTGTTATCACTGCTTTTGAATTCAGAACCACACCGAGAAGCTCTGCAGAAGGTGTTGGATGTGGCGTACGTGGATCACGATGTCACGATAGAACAATTTGATAGCATTGTTGCAAACATCACTGCTTGTAACAATTTGAGTTTTAGTGACGCTGATCTCCCCGAGGAGGGAAGAGATCACAACTTGGCATTACATATATCTATGAGCTGCAAAGACGACGCCATGTCCAATGTGTTGGTGGACACTGGGTCCTCATTGAATGTGTTGCCAAAATCCACTCTTGCAAAGCTGTCATATCAAGGGCCTCCCATGAGGCAGAGTGGAGTAGTTGTGAAGGCTTTCGATGGGTCTCGCAAAACTGTGATTGGCGAGGTTGATCTCCCAGTCAAAATCGGACCAAGCGATTTCCAGATTACCTTCCAGGTTATGGATATTCACCCATCGTATAGCTGTCTTTTGGGCAGACCATGGATTCACAAGGCGGGCGCCGTGACATCCACCCTACACCAGAAATTGAAATTTGTAAAGAATAAGAAGCTGGTAGTGGTAGGGGGAGAAAAGGCTCTCCTGGTTAGCCATTTGTCTTCCTTCTCTTATATAGATGCTGAGGATGAAGTTGGAACTCCATTCCAAGCTTTATCTATTGCTGAGCCTATTAAGAAGGGAACTTCTTCATTTGCTTCCTACAAAGATGCGAAGTTGGCCATTGAGCATGGCGCAACTGTTGGTTTGGGGAAAATGATTGAGTTAAAAGACAACAAGTCCCGGGATGGCATAGGTTATTCTTCTGGGGTTCCCAATACGCAAGGTTTGTTCAAGAGTGGAGGATTCATCCACACCGGTCAAGACGAAGAGGCTGCTGCCGTTTTGGAAGAGGACGAAGAGGATTCTGGCAACTTCGTCATCCCTGGAGGGATCTGCAATAATTGGGTCGCTGTGGATATTCCAACAGTTATCCATAAGTCAAAGTAATGTTCATTGTGTTTAAAAACCCTTCTCCCATGCCAAAAGGAGGAGTGATGACATTGTTGGCGCCTAAATACAATGATATTTTCATTCAATAGATTCATGTTAAATGTTTGTTTTTCCCATTATTTTCCCTTTTCACTTTTGCATGAAATTGGTGATCACATAAAACCTCAAAAATAGAATAAAATCAATCTTTTCATCTGCATAATGATTTGCCTTGTTTGAATTCTAAAGCTCTTTATATCCAAAAAAACATTATGCAGGTTGATCAAACCCATTGAACATAATGATCCTACACCATCTCCCAACTTTGAATTCCCTGTATTTGAGGCGGAAGAAGATGATGTCGAAGAGACTCCTGACGAGATTACCTGTCTACTTGAGCATGAAGAGAAGATCATTCAGCCACATCTTGAGAATATGGAAACAGTCAATTTGGGGTCTGAAGATTGTGCGCGAGAAGTGAAGATTGGGGCACTCCTGGAAGAGTCTGTTAAGAAGGGGTTGATTGAGTTGCTACGAGAATATGTTGACGTCTTTGCCTGGTCATATGAAGACATGCCTGGTCTAGATACTGATATTGTGCAACATTTCCTACCTTTGAAACCTGAGTGCGTGCCTGTGAAACAGAAGCTCAGAAGAACTCATCCTGATATGGCAGTAAAGATCAAAGAGGAAGTTCAGAAGCAAATTGATGTGGGGTTTCTGGTGACTTCTACGTATCCTCAATGGGTGGCCAATATTGTGCCCGTGCCTAAGAAATATGGAAAAGTCCGAATGTGTGTGGACTATAGAGACTTGAATAAGGCTAGCCCGGAAGATGATTTCCCTCTACCACACATAGACATGTTGGTAGATAATACGGCTAAATTCAATGTCTTCTCATTTATGGATGGATTTTCCGGATATAATCAGATTAAAATGACACCCGAGGATATGGAGAAGACAACATTCATCACACCTTGGGGAACATTCAGTTATCGAGTGATGCCCTTCGGTTTGAAGAACGCCAGAGCCACGTACCAACGAGCTATGACCACCTTGTTTCATGATATGATGCACAAGGAAATCGAGGTATATGTTGACGATATGATCGCTAAGTCAAGAACGGAAGTTGAACATGTAGAGCACCTGTTGAAGCTTTTTCAGCGTTTGAGAAAGTATCAACTTCGCCTGAATCCCAACAAGTGTACATTTGGAGTCCATTCCGGCAAGTTATTGGGCTTTATTGTTAGTGAAAGAGGTATTGAGGTTGATCCTGCAAAGGTCAAAGCAATACAAGAGATGCCTGCGCCCAGAACTGAGAAGCAAGTCCGAGGTTTTCTTGGCCGCTTGAATTACATTTCCAGATTCATATCCCACATGACTGCCACATGTGCACCGATATTCAAGCTCCTCCGAAAAGATCAGTCCCATGATTGGACCGAGGATTGCCAGAAAGCTTTTGACAGTATTAAAGAATATTTGTCTGAGCCTCCGATCCTGTCTCCGCCCGTGGAAGGAAGACCGTTGATTATGTATCTGACTGTCCTTGAAGACTCAATGGGTTGTGTCCTTGGTCAGCAAGACGAATCAGGAAAGAAAGAATATGCTATTTACTACTTGAGCAAGACGTTCACTGATTATGAGTCTCGATACTCAATGCTTGAGAAGACATGTCGTGCTTTGGCTTGGGCTGCTAAGCGCTTACGCCAATATATGTTAAATCATACGACTTGGTTGATATCCAGAATGGATCCAATCAAGTATATCTTCGAGAAGCCTGCCTTAACAGGGAGAATTTCCCGTTGGCAGATGTTGTTGTCTGAGTATGATATTGAGTATCGAGCTCAGAAGGCTATTAAAGGTAGTATCTTGGCTGACCACTTGGCACATCAACCGATTGAGGATTATCAGTCAGTTCAGTACGATTTCCCAGATGAGGAGATTCTGTATTTGAAAATGAAAGATTGTGATGAGCCTACGCTCGATGAAGGGCCATAGCCTGGTTCCCGTTGGAGCATGTTATTTGATGGCGCTGTAAATCAATATGGAAATGGTATTGGGGTAGTAATTATTACTCCTCAGGGCACACATTTTCCTTTTACAGCAAGGCTAACTTTCAAATGCACGAATAATATGGCTGAGTATGAGGCCTGTATTATGGGATTGGAGGAGTGCATTAATCTAAGGATCAAGCATCTTGATGTATATGGGGATTCGGCCCTCGTTGTTAATCATATTAAGGGTGAATAGGAAACGAATCAGCCTGGCCTCATTCCATATAGGGATTATGCGAGGAGGATTTCAACGTTCTTTACTAAGATTGACTTCCATCATATTCCTCGAGACGATAATCGGATGGCAGACGCTCTTGCTACACTTGCTTCGATGATTGTGGTTAGACTTTGGAATGAAGTTCCCAATATCACTGTAATGCGCTTGGACAGACCAGCTCATGTGTTTGCAGTTGAAGAAGTGAAAGATGATAAGGCGTGGTATTATGATATCAAGCGTTTCCTTCAGAGCCAGATTTACCCACTTGGGGCATCTGTAAAAGATAGGAAGACTTTGAGGAGATTGGCGGGCAGTTTCTACCTCAATGGTGATGTGCTTTATAAGAGAAATTTTGACATGGTGCTGCTCAGATGCGTGGATAGACACGAAGCAGACCTGTTAATGACTGAGGTCCATGAAGGTTCATTTGGTACTCATTCCAATGAACATGCCATGGCTAGAAAGATGTTGAGAGCAGGCTACTATTGGCTGACAATGGAGTATGACTGTTGTAAATATGTGAAGAAATGCCATAAGTGTCAGATTTATGCGAATAAGATTCATATTCCCCCGACATTTCTGAATGTGATTTCATCACCATGGCCTTTCTCCATGTGGGGAATTGACATGATTGGCATGATAGAACCAAAAGCGTCCAATGGACACAGATTTATTCTCGTAGCAATTGATTACTTCACTAAGTGGGTTGAAGCAGCATCATATGCTAATGTGACCAGGCAAGTGGTCGTGAGGTTTATCAAGAATCAACTCATATGCCGATATGGTGTGCCAGATAAGATCATTACTGATAATGGATCTAACCTGAACAACAAGATGATGAAAGAGCTATGTAGCGAGTTCAAGATTGCGCATCATAATTCTTCCCCTTACAAACCCAATATGAATGGGGTTGTTGAAGCTGCTAATAAGAATATCAAGAAGATTATCCAGAAGATGGTTGTCACGTATAAAGATTGGCATGAGATGCTGCCGTTTGCTTTACATGGATATCGTACATCTGTTCGCACTTCAACAGGGGCAACCCCTTTCTCTCTCGTTTATGGCATGAAGGTTGTGCTCCCAGTAGAGGTGGAGATCCCATCAATGAGAGTCTTGATGGAAGCCAAGTTGACTAATGCTGAATGGGTTCAGAGTCGTTATGACCAGTTGAATTTGATAGAAGAAAAGAGATTGACTGCTATGTGCCATGGTCAATTATATCAACAAAGAATGAAGAAAGCTTTTAATAAGAAGGTCAAGCCCCGTGTGTTCCAAGAGGGTGACCTTGTGCTCAAGAAAGTCTTGTCTTTCGCGCCCAATTCCAGGGGCAAGTGGACTCCAAACTATGAAGGTCCATATGTTGTTAAGAGAGCCTTTTCAGGCGGTGCTTTGATACTTACAACTATGGATGGGGAGGATTGCACTCGTCCTGTGAATTCAGATGCAGTCAAGAAATACTTCGCCTAAAAATAAAAAAACAGAATAGCTCGCTAAGTTGAAAACCTGAAAGGGCGGCTTAGGCAAAAATGAGCGTCTCGGTGGATTGAAAACCCGAAAGGGGCGATCCAGGAAAAGATTAGAGACATATAAAAATTGAATATATGTATCCCGCTAGATTGAGTACCTCACTCTAGCGGGGTATTCGTTACCATTAAAGATATTGACTAAATCCAAGGTAAATCATATAATGTCGAGTCGCCACCGCACTTCTATTTATCCAAAGGAATGGTTAGAAAGCGAACAAAAACCTAATAGTTTTTAACAAAAACTAGTAAAAGAAACAGAGATCTGGGTAAGGGGGTTGGTTATGCAATGGGAAGGTGTTAGGCACCTAAAACATCCTAGGTACTCCTAGGGAGCCCTTTTCACACTTGTGAAGGTTGTTGTTTTGTGAAAAAATTTGTTTGTGCAAACATGATTGAAGAGATGAGAAGAGAATGTACAAGTTATTTACATTTTGTGTTTGGATGGATAAACCTATTGCCTACGTACCATCTTATAAAAAGATTAGGATCAAAACCTCGTAGTTCGGGGTAAAAATCTCAAAATGAGTTGGTGAATTGATTGGTCCAAAAGCCTTAAGGTCTTTTGTTATCAAAGGGAGAAAACTCAACCAAACCACAAATCCACCATTTGAGGATAGCTTCAACATGCTAGTGAGGGGTTAACCCTATAATAAGCATGGAAGACTCATTGTCCATCACTAAGGATATAGGTGAGTATTACATCTACCACCAAGATAACTCAAACCTAATAGCTAAAAGTTATGGAAAATTGATTAAGAAGATGGCCATTGGAACCACAAAAGACATTTGAATGGGTTATATTTACCAATTAGAAGTATATACAAAAATGGTCAAAGTAGATTAAAAGGTTCAATTCAAAATAAGTATTATGAAAAGAAGGTTTGAAGATCAAAAGCATAAGGCTTAGGTTTCTAATGTTGGAAAACAATAGTTAAGTGTTTGCACAAAAAGTTTTGGCTTGGGTTAGAGTGGAGAGAAGAAGAAGAATGGCTAAGTCCTAAGGAAAATAAAAGGTGAGGGATAAGAAATCAAAACCACACTAGGAGTTCCTCTCTTGAGATCATATTGATGATCCAAGTAGCTCCCATCCTTTGGAACAAGTAACCACAAAGCAAATATTTCAAGCAATCAAACAAGCAATGAATGCTTCTAAGAATCCTCCAATGACTTTTTCATCTCTCTCTCTAGATGATCATGGCAATGGTTCTCCAATTAAGCTCAAATGGAAACTCCTAGCACAAAAGCGCACACATCAAAAGTTCCATGAAGTAAAACAAGAATGGACAAGAGAGAGTTTAGAGATTTGGTCCTTCTAATTCCATTTTCATCATTAAGATCCTTTCACTCCAATTTTGCATAAGGAAGGTCCTAGAAACTAAGTCCAATTCTCCATTTCTTTGCATAGGGAAAGTCCTAGAAACTAAGTCTATTTCTTTGCATTTTGGTTCACCACAATCAAAACAAAACACAAGCAAAATAATATATACACAATTATGTGCTCAAGTGAGCAAAAGGCAAATGGCATTAACATAAACATGTGCTCAAATGAGCAAAGGGAAAAAAGCAAATGAATAATATGTGCAAGAATTGTAAATTGCATAAAAATAAATTGCATAAAGTAAATGTTAATTGTTAATAGTTAGTGTTAGTAGTTAGTGTGCCATAAGGCAAATTTAGCGCTATGTTAAGCCATCGTAATTGGACTTATGTAGAAGTCACAACTATCTGAGGCCGGTCAATAATAATATAGGCAACAAACACAAGTTAGGAGTCTTGATTAGTGAACCAAGTCCCAACAACTTGCCATGCCAAAAGGAAAATGAGAATTGATCTTATATTGCTTTAAGCCTTTTGCATGATTTAAAAGACAACCTATCCTTAATGCAAAGCCATTCACTTGATCAATTGATCAAGATGAATTAGATTTGAATCAAGGAAGATTAAATCCCTTTAATCAATGCCAACTTATCAACCTTCAACTCATTGATCAAAAGGAAAAAGAAGAAGAAGAAGAAGAAGGAGATGAATTAGAGTGCATCAAATGAAATACCATGTATCAATCCTCATATGTTGACCAATAATATTGAAAGTCAAGGTCAAACAATCAAAAACAGAAGTGAGATGAAGATGGGAAGTTAAGAAAAGAATAAAATATTTTTGGCATTTTTTAATATTAAAAATAAACTTGAATTAAAATAAAATGGAAAGGTCAAACTTTAAAATCACTTCAAATCAATCTTGAAAGGTCCAAATGATTTATCCTAAGTTCAACAAGGTCAAACAAAGTTTGACAAAAAATTTCAGCATTTTTAAAAGTCAGAAACTATTTTTAATCAATCAAAAATGAATAAAAATAACATAATTGAACTAAAATCTCAAATAAATCTCAAATCAATTCAAAAATTGATGAGAATATTTTTCATAGATCCATCATCATTCAAATAGGTTAGGAAAATATTTTTGCATTTTTTGAATATCAAAAACTATTTAAAATGAATTAAAAATAACCAGAAAAGAGAAAATTCACAAAAAATATCAAATGACAAAATAAAAAATATTAAAAATCAGAAATAGAAACTAGAATTTATTTGGGAAATAATGCAATTGGTCCCATAATTTTTGGATTAAAAATGAGAGAGATATTGATTTTTGAAATAAAATGGAATTTAAGAAAATAAAAGCAGAAAATAGAAATTAGAAAAAACCAGGAGCGTCTGATGGAACTCATTAATTGACGTGGCAACATCTAATGCTCCATAAGCGCGTTTCCACGGTAGGCTTTAGTCCACACGTGACATAATGAATTAATGAAAGTAAACAAAACGCACGACTGAGATTAAAACGTGGGATGTACATCCAACGGCCAGAATTCAAACTGGAGAGAGGCAGCCACCAGAACCACTTTCTTCTCCAGTGAGTCTGCAGATTCCGGCCAAACTTGCAGGTTTTCAAACCTCCATGGAAATGCACGATCCTTATACCAAAATGAAATTGGGGTGATGTACATCACCCCTATAACCTTGAATCATACTCAAGATCTCTATAAGTGGAGAAATCTGAGGTGGAAGATTCAGGTATGGAAAGTGCAGATCAAGGAAAAGCAAAATTGAAGTTACCACTAGCTTGCCTCTCAAGTGAGGACTTCAGAAAACATTAGATCCAAGCAAAAAGGTCCATGGATGATGAGAATCGAAGAAATTACCAGTTGAAGAATAAGTTTGAATTCTGGTAACTTGAGCTCGAATCCCTGCTTGCTTTATCAAAACAGAAGTTCAATGAGGTGTATGATGAAGGTTTAGAAGCATTAGATCTATGAATACAACCAGATGAAGTTAAATTCGAGATCTGAAAATTTTAAGAGAAATGAAACTTGCTTCTTTAGTGATGGTTGGGGAATGAATTCTGCAGCATTTCAGGTTGAAATTGTGTGTGAAATGGAGGGAATGAAGCATGTATTTATAGCTGAATTGGCAAGGAAAGGGTGGAATGATCCGTGTGCATAAACTTGGATACCACTTGCATGGGCTTGCATGATCATGCACAAGGCCCAAAAGCAATGCCAAATGCAAGCTGAGTTCAAATGCCAAGGGTTTGGACGCGTAATTTGCTCTGAATTGGCTTGTGCAACAAGGTTTTAACATGAATTCCACAATTGAACCTAATCATTCACCTCTTCGAAAATACCATTTAGAAAATCCAAGCATAGGCATATGGGTAATGGTTGGAAAGGTCTTTGTATGAGGAACAAATGTTATGTTGGTCAAAAGTCCATTTGGAATGTGGAAATTTGTGAATTTTGAGTTTAAAGTGTGATGTGCAAAACATGCCAAGGCAAGGTTTCTAAAATTGGCCAACTTTCAAGCCCTTCTGTTTTGATGATGCAAGCTTCAAATGAAAGAACCTTCAATATCAAAGTTGTAGATCTTTTCAATCCAATAAAAATGGACTTAAATTTTGAATCATTTGGATTTTTGATGAAGACGTTATGGGCACTTGAAGTTGGACTTTTTTGACTTTTAATGCCTTTGACCCAAAAGGACCTATAATGTCTTGCATTATCACATGTATTTTCTTTGAGATTTTAAAATTTTGTTCAACATAACATTTGAATTAGACATCTTAAGCTTTCCAATGCATTTGATCCAACCTCAAAAACATAAAAAATGAATGAGTTAAGTCCTCGGGAAGTTGCCCCAAAATTAGGGTTTCAGTCAAAATGACCTATAATATATTGGACTGGAAGATGTTTTTCCAAGATTCAAATCAAATTTTGATGAACATGAACATTGTTCATATTGTCCTTAAGAACATTTTTGCTTTTGGAACCATCTCCATTTTACCAACACATAAAAAGTTAGGTCTCAGTGCATTTCAAAATAGTCAGATGATTTGACTGGTCAACTTTCCAAGTCCACAACTCATATCTTGATGAATTGATGATTGAGGATACTCAAATAAGTTCAAATATGCATGAAATGATGAATTAAAGAACTTCCCTTGATTGTATTTGACCATGGGCTGAGGTTGCTTCATGAGCAAGGCATTATGGTGCACAGATGATTTAGGGTTTCTCTGAAGAACAAGACCTCAAACCCTTTGACTTGCTTTGATCAAAATGATGAATTGAGATGCTAGGGAGGCATATTTGATGGATGAGAACCTTGGGAACCATTACCATGCTTGCTTTCATCTCCTCTTGGCCATGTCATTGCACAAAGGATCTCCTAGAAGCTTTGGACCTTGTGATTGCTCAAAATACAAACAAAAGATATTAGTGACATATTTTTGTGTTTTTGGTTAGTAAACAAAATGAGAAAAGAAATGATATACAATTCAAGCATGCTTGGTGTAAGACCCCAATTTTGTCCCTAAGATCCCTCATGGCATCATATCATATCATATCATTGCCTCAAGGATCATTGTGCACCTTTGCCTCCCTCTTTGTGGGTGGGTTGTCTTTTGAGAGAGGTTCTTGATCACCAAGCATGTGTTGCATTTGTATATCATTGCTTTCCATTTGTTTACTAACCAAAAGTACAAAAATATTGTCATCTAACCATGTTACTTGCAGCTGAAGCAATCAACAGTCAATCAGTCAAAGGCATTCATTGAGCAATGGATGGTGGCCATTCTGAAGAATTTGGGCACCATGATCATTCATAAGAGGTTCATATGAGTTGTGATATCATTTTGAATCAAGATCTCAAGTGGTAGAGGTTTGGATTTCATCAAGGCATTGTTCAGTCAACCAAAACCCTAGCAAAGTCAACTGTGGTCAACTATGCATAAAATCAGGGATTTGAAGGTGGGAGATAGTTGGAGAGGTCTTATTCATGTCCATACAAGTCTCAAATAACGTGTCAAACATCAACAATGGAGGATTTGAGGTCAGACAAAAAGTTTCCAAAAATAGTAAGTGGCCTGTAATTTCAAACTGCCAAAAATGGAAAGGTCTTCTCCTCAACTTTTCATCATCAAGCAAGCTTCAAATCAAATTTTTCCCAACATGAGAGTTGAAGATCTTGCCCTTACCTTTCCAAAAAGTCCAAGAACATCCATTTCTCATTTGTGGTTGGCAAGTTATGATCAAATCATTGGCAATGGATTTTGAACTTCAACAAGGCATAACTTTTGCATCAAAAGGCCAATTCATGTGATTCTTTTTTGAGCAATTTTCTCTTGATCCCTACTATCATAATCATGCATCATATTTCACAAATTCTCATCATAAAAAAATGGCATTTTTCAATTGAATTAATTTGAATTTTTGGAGGGAAAGTGCTAATTTGAAATTTATGCATTTCATTCAATTCCAACCAATGTCATTTGCATCCAAACTGATTTTGAAATGCATTTCAAGTGGAAACTCGGTACTGTTCATTGCCATGCATGCATGAAGGGCATTTTGGCCAAATTGCAAAACATGCTCATTTCACTTAATCCATTGCATTGTTGCTAATCATGATTAAGAAGCTTCACTAACAGGTGGTATAAAGTGCTAATCCTAACAGAATTCAGTAACGACAATTCATTTTTTCAGATCTAAAATTTTTCATCTCAAAATTCTCTCAACTTTTCCAAAATTTTTCTCTCATTTCCTTCAAGCAAGTTGCATTGTTCTTGCTCTGTTCATCTTCAAGCATCATTGTTGAGCAACATTCAATCAAGATTCAACTGAAATTCATGCAAATCAAAGCTCCACAAAGCAAGAACATCAACAATGGTGAAGTCTTGAAACTGTAGAATCGTGCACAGCTGAGCTTCGATCTTCCTTCTAAACATCTCCATAAGCATTGTAGAAGATCCTCCAAGCATTACAAGACCTATTTCCAGCTGAATCCGCTTCTGTTGCTCCAAGAGGTCACAAACTAATCTTCATAATCTTGCTTTTTCTTGTATTAATATCATAGATCTTTGATTCCTGAATTGAATGAGCTTTGAATCATGTTAAACCATGCCGAAATGAGAGAGAACGGTTGATTTGAAGTTTGATGATTGATTTTTACTTTGATCGATTCATGCTTGATTTAGTGTTTTTGGACGTGTTAGTTGTGGATTCTTGTTGCCTAATGTTAGATCTTTGAGATGCAATGCGCAATTTACGTTTCTGGAAAATTCCATTTTTTCTGGAAAAATCGTGCATGAAGATCATGAAGATCTTCATGTGTTCTTGCTGGCTGGAGATTTCCTGCGGATTTATCCGCGACCTTCATAGCGCTAGCCACGGCTTTTCCTGCGGATTCGCACGCCTTACCTGCGGATTCACGTATCCAGCATGCATGCATGGGCCTAGGGTTGGCCAAAACGACCTCGTTTTGGTCTTGGTGCCTTGGATTTTCAAATAGCTCGCGTGTTCGAGTCCGCTCCAAGGCAATTTCATTTTTGGCTTTTGGCATTTATTCCATCTCACTTGTACATGTTCACATACTTGTTTCACACATTTTTTAATTTTCTTTCACATTGAAAAATCCATAACTCATAAAATGATAATCCAAATCATATGAAATTTTTTGTGAAATGTTCATCATCATGTCTACTTTTTTTTGGATATTTTTTCCAGATTTGTGCACGGTTGAATTTTTAAATTGCCTAGGGTTTGTTCTTGCATGCCATTCCTTGCACATTGCTTACCATTTTGTTTGTGAAATCATGATGCTTGATCCTATGGAGCTGAAATTTTACATGCATAATCTAGACAACTTGACTGATCTTTTGGTATAGAGTTTGTGATTTTTGCACGTCTGGATGTTGAGTTATGATGTGATTATTGGAGGTGTGACAATGTGTGTCACACCATTTCTTGTTCATGTTGCTGATTTTATTTACCATGCCATTTGATTGTCAAATAATCTGAATTTTTGCATGATGACACTTCTGGATGTTAAGTTTGTTCATGATTTTTTGTAGGATTTTTAGATTCATTTCCAATTTGTTTGAGATTTTCTCTTCTGGCTTGTCACAATTGGACTTTTAATGAGTGTTGAACTTCCATGATTTTTGAAATTCTTGTGCCTTATCATTTGAGTTTGAAATTTTACCCATGTATTGTAGACACATTGAAGTTTGTCTTGGCTTTGGTTTGAATCATTTCTCACTTGTCATCTTTGTTTTAGGATTGCCTTAAGTTGATGTATCATTTTGTGCTTCCTTTGAGCTTGTTTTTGCATACCTTGACTTGTTGATTTTAATTAACATGCTTCCACTTATCCAAATGACATGATTTTTGGTGTGTTGCTCATTCAATGTGTTCTGTTTAGACATTATTTTTCTTGGAATTTATTGAGCCATTTTGGAATTAATATGCTTGTGATCATTCTGTTTGCTCCAATGTGATTCCAACTTGCTTGTTTGACATGTTTTGCTTAGGAAATGAAATCGGTTCATGATTTTGATATGAGACCACTTGGACATTACTCTTGATTGATCAATCTTGATTTTGGTTAATTTTCATGTTCTTTTTTAAATTTTTTCCTCATCTTTGACCCTAGGCTTTGGCCTAAGGGTTTGCATCTTATGTTTGAAGTTTTGTTTCAGGTTGCACATGCAAGTTATACAATTGATGATGCCTCATCTTGAGAGCATTTGATATTTGTTTTTGATTACTAATGTGTGTTTTGTAGGTTGAAGTTGATTCAATTGGGATTGACTTGTGGCTTATGCCTTTGCCTATATTGGTTGTCTGTTGCATTAACTGTTGGTTGTTTGTCTGTATAGCATATACTGATTTGTTTGATGTTTCCACAGGTACCTTTAGTTGCTATAGTTCATTGTGAACTTGCTTTTGCTTTGCTTGATAGCTTAAGCATTGAGGTATAGCATCTCTTCTTCATGTAGTCTGGAAGACCTGGCCTGTTACTTGGCCAGGCACCTGTCTGAAGTCCTCCTTAAGAGGCAATGTTTGTGATTGTTTATCTTTGTCCCCAAGCAGGAAAAGACCTCATATGAGGCAATTGGTAGATAGAAGAGATGTGTAGTCCATCTCCTACTATTCTGTGTGTCTTCCCTTTGCTCACATTACATGTTGTAGCATTGTGGATCTTAACCCAAGATCTATCGAGTCATTAACTTGTGGAGAGAATTCCAACTTTCTGAACTCCCACGCCTTCTGATATTCAAAGCTCTCCCTGACCAGGGATAAGAGCATGAGGCACACCCCTCATATCCTTTCATCTGCTTCACCTTAGCTCTCAATGTTAAGGTTAAGAGCACCATTTACCCTATTCCAGTTGACTTTTAAAGTCTAACCCTTGTGTGATCCTAATTGCTTGGATATAGTGCGTGCTAAATGACTTTGTTTGATTGATTGCTTGGTTCATCTGTACATGTTTGCTTGTTTGCCTTTGTGCATTTATCATCATTAATTGTCCATTATTGCATGATCATCATTTCATATCTTTGTGATATCTTTGTTTACCCATTGAGGACAACTGTAAGTCCATTCATTGGCCAGTGTTCCTATGATTTGGAAGGGATAGAGTGTAAGACCATTTCATTTGGCCACTTATGTCCATTGCTTCTGTTTGTTTGTTGTATGTGAGGATGCAATTGTAAGACCATGTTGTTGGCTTTTGTATTCCTATGATCATCTGTTGGAGATTAGAGTAAGTCCAGATAGATTGGCATCTGACATCCATGTTTTGTTTTGTTGAGGAGATTGGAGTAAGCCCATATATTGGCATCTGATATCCAGGTCTTGTTTTGTTTTAGGAGGTTGGAGTAAGCCCATTTATTGGCATCTGACATCCCTGTTTGTTTTAGGGGACTGGTGTAAATCAATAGATTGGTATCCGGTATCCACCTTTGTTTGTGAGATTGGTATAAGCCCAGTAATTGGCATCCGATATCATTCGTTTGCTTATTTGTTATTGCTCATTTGCCTATTCCTAAGGACACACTTGAATCATCTTCGATATGATTTCAAGAGGTGAACCTTTCTGAGAAGTTTTACACTCCTTTATCCATCCACCCTCTTTGTCCTAAACCTTTTCACATTGTTAATTCAAAAGCTTTGATACTATTGTGCAAACATCTTCATGTCTTTTCAAATTAGAAACTTGGACCCTAAGTCCTTGACTTTTCAAACTCCATTTCATAACACTTCTTTGAATCAATCCTAATCATACCTTGACCATATTTTGTGAATACTCATAATCAATTAACTTCACCCATTCAATTGTTTTGTGGCTTTGCCCATTATTAATATGTTTTCATACATTAGCCGTAGGTTTCAATTACCATAGTGGTTGATGTAAATCTTACCTTATCCTTAGTGAGTTGATTGTAAGTCTTCCATACTTATTATAGGGTTAACCCCTCACTAGTATGTTGAAGCCGTCCTCGCATGGTGGATTGTTGATTCAGGTTGAGTTTTCTCCCATTGGTGATGAAAAGCCTTAATGCTTGTGTTTTAAAATGAACTCACTAATTTTTGGAAATCTTTTAGCCGAACTACGGCGTTTTGATCCTTACCTTTCATGGAAGGTACGTAGGCAACGGGTTCATCCGTTCAACAAGTGTGAAAAGGGCTCCCTAGGAGTACCTAGGACGTTTTGGGTGCCTAACACCTTCCCATTGCGTAATTTACCCCTTACCCAGACTCTCTGATCTTTTTATTAGTTTTCTACGTGTAAAACTTCTTAGGCTTTTGTTCGCTTTTTAGCCATTCCTTAGGATAAATAAAAGTGCGGTGGCGACTCGATTTCTTTGTATGCTTTGCTTTTGATTTAGTCAATAAATCATAAAGCGACGAATACACCGCTACACTTGGTGATCTCAAACCACTCACAAGGAGTCCCACCCAAAGGCAAAGGGAACCAAGATGCTTAGTGATCCTTGAGGCTATGCAATGCAATGTTATGATGCTGATGAGGGATCATAGGGACAAAATTGGGGTCTTACACTCACCCTGGGGCAATCTAGGCAAAAAATAGGGATTTGGCAAGTAACTGCATCCTGACAAGACTTTGTTCTACAACTATTATCCGTCAGAGATTCTCGATCATTCATCATCAACCAAAGCTTCTAATACATCGGATTCAGAATTGGTGGAGAAATAGTCATTATGTTCAATGTAGCCCTTTTCCAATATACATCGCCAATCTCAAATTTGTAAAGATCTATGGAGTCTTGCCATTTGCAGACTACCATCCCATCAAATAAATTTGAGCCTTTATCCAATTATTTGCACTCTTATTTGTTTATATTCAACAAATGTTTTGCATGTTTTAATTGAAAAAAAATATATCATTGTTTTAAATAATCAAACTTTTCATAACTTGTTTTTAAACAAAGTGAACATTCACAATGACATAGGAATACTGGGAATGCCTGCAGTGCTCTCCCAAGGATGGTAAGATTCTCGACAGGATAAGGCGTTTGTTCATACCCATGGCATGCTCATGTCCTCTTCCTCCGGAGCCTCTTGTGGTTTTTCTTCTCAAGCAGAGTGTTGGAGATCCATCCTCCTTCTTGATAACTTTCCCGGTAGAGTTGCTTCTACGTTGGAGTTCATCTATGCAACGACTTCGCCCTAGTTGGAATGACAAATGCTCATTCTCTTGCGGAAATCTTTTTTCCTGGTATCTCTTGCCCCGCATCAGATTGGATAACTTTCCACTGGGCCTGGCTCTCTCTCTCGAGATGTAGTACCGGATGTTTGATCCTCTATCGTTTGGACTTGTTTGTGTTAAAATGTCTGTTTGTCAGCATTCATCATACATAAACCACGCATGTGTACATATAATTTTCAAACATTCATGTTGCACTCTTTGCCATATATCTTTGTTTGTCATCCACTGCCAATCAGTAATATATTTCTCCAAGCAGATGTCTGAGTCAGCCCCTTAAGTAGAAAGTGTTTATTTTTCCTTCCATATTCCCCACCGAGGTATATCCTCGTGGATGATGGTTGTTTCTGTTTCTTCCCAACACATATATTGGGATTCCCTATTGAGTTGTATCCTCACTGGGACGAGTCTTGATTCAGCTTGCCTCTTTAGTTTGATCCTAGATTGGCTTCTTGTGACTGTTTCCTGCGCTTCCCTGTGGTATAAATGAATAATTGCTCAGTAATTAGTAATCATTCATCTTATCCCCGGCGGAGTCTGTGGTTTTCTACCCTTATACCGATAGTTGTAAACCCTATTTCATCCCCTTGTAGAGTTAACCTCTTGTTCATCCTAATCGATGACGGTTACTCTTTCGTGGTTTTCTACCTAGTATCCGGTAGATGTAATCCCCCTCCTTGACGGTTATCATTATCCAGTATTCGGTATTGATAAGTCCTTCACCCCCGGTGATATATATCTTGGATAATTGCTCTAATTAGGCAGTTTATCCCCAGCAAGTCATCTTTCATATACCGATTGCCGATAATGGTTGTTGCTCCCCTTGAATGGTCATCATTATATACCTAGTTTCGGTATCCCGATGCCTTTCTTTGTCGGTCGATTTATCCTTTATTAACCCAGTAACCGGTTGTGGATAATCTTCCATGCGAGTATATTATCTATGTTCTGACGGTAATAGATAATATATCTCATGCACTCTTTGGTGGAAGCCTTTTGTTCTTCCCCATTTGAGTAAGATTCGTATCCCGCTGCGGAGTCGAATGTCCGTCCTATGTTAGAGTTTGCTTTTAGCCCTCTTTTGGATGATGAGTGTCTTGGAAATATTCCCCAATTCACGCCTTGGTTGGTCACCTATTATATGCCCAGTAACCGGCATCCCTGGTGTTCCTTCCCTTATGCTCCCTATTATGACCTTTGTCCCTTGCGGAGTTAGATTTTCCTGAGCTGAAGTGTACCTTTTTTTAGGTCTTCCTTAGATGATCTAGGATGTTTGATATCTCTCACCCTTATACCGGTCTTTGATATTCATTCTCCCCGAGCATGTTATTCCTTCACCCTCATACCGGTGTTCGAATCACATGTCTCCTTGAGCTTATTACCCAGTAACTGGTAATACCTCATCCTGGTGTTTCCCCAGTGGAGTCCCGTAGTGGATTTTCCCCATCTGAGTCCGGATTTTCATCCGTAGTATCTGTTGTGGATAGTTTCGCTGTATTGGCATATTCCCCAGTACATGCACCCTTGAGTCAGCTCGAGTCTTTCCATTGATTTATTCTCATGGAATCCTTCTCGTGTCTCAGCAAGTTCTAAGTCGTGACCTGCTCACGCAATTTATCTCCTTTCTTATCCCCGTAAGAGTCCTAGAATCTCTGTCCCATAAAGTGAATTACTCACATGGATTGTCAGTTTCTCCGGATTTCTTTTCTTCTTTGTGGACATATATCTCCACGGAGTATTACTTTTTGCATACATACATTTGCATCATGAGGTCTCTTAGGGACCAAAATTCGTCTCTTTGTTATTATTTAAGCCCATTCTACCTCGTCGAGACGAAGATTTTAACCTTCACTTCTCCGGCTAGAATGACCTTAAATAGGGGCATCTGTAAGACCCTAATTTTGACCCTAAGATCCCTTATGGCATCATAACATTTCATTTGCATAGCCTCAAGGATCCTAAGCATCTTGGTTCCCTTTGTCTTTGGGTGGGACCTCTTGTGAGTGGTTTGAGATCACCAAGAATGCTTGAATTGTATATTATTGCTTTTCTTATTTTGTTTACTAACCAAAAGCACAAAAATATATCACTAACATCTTTTGTTTATAGCTTGAGCAATCACAAGGTCAAAAGCTTCAAGGAGAATCAATGGTGCAAAGATATGGCCAAGAGAAGAGGAAAGCAAGCATGGTAATGGTTCCCAAATCTCTCATCCATCAAATATGCCTCCCTAGCATCTCAATTCATCATTTTTGATCAAAGCCAGTCAAAGAGTTTGAGGTTTGTTTCCCAAAGAAACCCTAATTCATCTGTGTACCACAATGCCTTGCTCCTGAAGCAACCTCAGCCCATGATCAAATACAATCAAGGGAAGTTATTAAATTCATCATTTCATGCATATTTGAACTTGTTAGAGTATCCTCAATCATCAATTCATCAAGATATGAGTCATGGACTTGAGAAGTTGATCAGTCAATTCATCTGACTATTTTGAAATGCACTGAGACCTAACTTTTATGTGTTGGTCAAATGGAGATGATCCCAAAAGAAAAAATGTTCTTAAGGACAATATGAACAACTTTAATGTTCCTAAAAAATTTATTTGAAGCTTGGAAGGTCATCATCCATTCCAAGACATTATAGGTCATTTTGACTAAAACCCTAATTTTGGGTCAACTTACCAAGAACATAACTCATTCATTTGTTATGATTTTGAGGTGGGATCAAATCCATTGGAAAGCTTAAGATGTCTAGTTCAAATGTTATGTTGAACAAAATCTCAAAATCTCAAAGGAAATACATGTGATAATGCAAAACATTATAGGTCACTTTGGACCAAATGCATTGAAAGGCAAAAAAGTCCAACTTCAAGTGCCCATAACTCTTTCATCAAAAATTCAAATGATGCAAACTTTAAGTCCATTTTTATTATCTTGAAAAGATCTACAACTTTGATGTTGGAGGTGTTTTAATTTGAGGTTTGCATCATCAAAACAGAGGGGCTTGAACATTGGCCAAATTTGGAAACCTCACCTTTGCATGTTTTGCACCTTACACTTTAAACTCAAAATTCACTAATTTCCACACTTCAAATGGATTTTTTCCCAACATAACATTTGTTCCTTACATCAAGACCTTTCCAACCATTACTCACATGCTCATGTTTGGATCTAGCAAATGGCATTTTCGAAGAGGAGAAGTTTTAGGCATAATTGTGCATAACATGTTGGAACTCATTACACAAGCCTATGCATTGCCAACTACACGTCCATTTCAGCTCAATTATACTTCAAATTGCATTTGGCATTGAGTTTGGGCCTTCTACATGATCATGCAAGCCCATGCAATGAATATCCTCTTGCCATGCACACAAGTTTTTCACCTCCTTGCATCAGCTTCCACTATAAATACACTTGCTTGCTTCACTTGAAATTCAATCTAATGGCGCCTGAGATGCTGCACATCTGAATCCATAACCATTACCAAAGGAACTATTTCACTTTTCTTCAAATTTTTCAGATCTAAAATTCAACTAAATCTGGTTGAATCTTGGGATCTAAAGTTCCTAGACCTTCATCCTACAGTCCATAGAACTTCTGTTTGGCCAAAGGAAGCAAGGGAGCAAGCTCAGATCTCCACAATTCAAAGGTTCTCTCCAACTGGTTTTTTCTTCGAAACTCGCTACTTCTTGGTCTATTTGCTTGGATATTGTGTTGGCTGAAGTCCTCTTCATAGAGGCAATTGTTTTGAGTGCTCAATTGTTGAAATCCATGAAGTTCAGTATGAACACCGTGATTTTCTCTCTCTAATTTCTCTCTCTATGAGGATCTAGAGGAGAAACCAATGGTACATGGATTATGTACATCATCCCAGCTTTCCAATGATATGAGGATCGCTTCATTTGGTTTAGTTTTCATTACCTGCAATTTTTGGACCTCGCCGGAGAAGACGGTGGTGTACACCACCGTCCACCTTTCCAGTTTGAATCTAGGCCGTTGATGATGATTTCCAGATTGAATCATGGCCTTCCAATGTTATGACTTTTAATAATGCCAGGTGTGACGCGTTTGACTCTTGCCTATGGTGGAAGCGCGCTTCTGGAGCGTTTGATCAGCCACCTTAATTAATGAGGCTTGATCAGACGCTCCTGGTTTTTTTTATTTTCTTATTTTCTGATTTTATTTCTTTTATTCCCCTTATTTTCAAAAATTCATATCTTCTTCATTTAAAATCCAAAAAACATGGGACCAATTGCATTCTTCTCCAAATAAATTATAGTTTCTAAAAATGATTTTTAATATTTTTTATTTTTTCATTTGATATTTTTTGTGAATTTTCTCTTTTCTGGTTATTTTTAATTCATTTTAAATAGTTTTTGATATTCAAAAAATACAAAAATATTTTCCTAACCTATTTGAATGATGATGGATCTATGAAAAATATTCTCATCAATTTTTTAATTGATTTGAGATTTATTTGAGATTTTAGTTCAATTAGGTTATTTTTATTCATTTTTAATTGACTAAAAATAATTTCTGACTTTTAATAATGCTGAAATTTTTTGTCAAACTTTGTTTGACCTTGTTGAACTTGGGATAAATCACTTGGACCTTTCAAGGTTGATTTGAAGTGATTTTGAAGTTTGACCTTTCTTTTATTTTTAATTCAAGATTATTTTGATATTAAAAATGCCAAAAATATTTTGCTTATTGTTTGACCTCCAATCTTCATCCCTTTTCTGGTTTTTCATTGTTTGACTTTGACTTTCAATGCCATTTGGTCAACACACATGGATTGGTACATTTTATTTCACCTTATGCATTTTAATCCTTCCATTTCATAATCCATTATTCATCTTCTTCTTCTTCTTTCTTCTTTTTGATCAATGAGTTGAAGGTTGATAAGTTAGCATTGATTAGGGAGGTTTAATCTTCTTTGATTCAAATCTAATTCATCTTGATCAAAGGATCAAATGAATGGCTTTGCATTAAGGATAGGTTGCTTCCTAAATCATGCAAAGGACTTAAACCAATACAAGATCAGTTCTCTTCTTCTTTTTGGCATGGCAAGTTGTTGGAACTTGGTTCACTAATCAAGACTTCTAACTTGTGTTGTTGCCTACATTATTATTGACCGCCCTCAGATAGTTGTGACTTCTACATAAGTCCAATTACGATTGCTTAACATAGCGCTAAATTTGCCTTAGGGCACACTAACTACTAACATTAACCATTAACATTTACTTTTTGCACTTTACATTTATGTAATTTATTAGTCTTGTACATATTATCCATTTGCTTTTTCCTTTGCTCATTGGAGCACTTGTTTATGTTAATGCCATTTGCCTTTTGATCACTTGAGCATATAATTGTATATATATCTTTTGTGCTTGTGTTTGTCTGTTTGTTGTGAACCAAATGCAAAGAATTGGACAAAGTGGACTTAGATCTTAGGACTTTACCCAGGCTAATGGAGTTTGAAGAGCAACTAGGCCTCATTCCTTTAGAATGCGTAAATGTCAAAGAGCAACTAGGCCTCATGCCTTTAGAATGCTTAAAGCTTGAAGATGAACATTGAAAGGACCATATTCTAAACTCCCTCTTGTCCATTCTTTGATTGTATTATAGAACTTTTTGATGTGTGTGTTCCTTTGTGCTAGGGATTCCAACTTGAGCCCAATTGAGTAACCATTACCATGAGCTCCTAAGAGAGAGAGATCCAAAATACATTGAGGATCCTTTCCAAGAGTTCATTTGATTGATTGCTTGAGTTTATGCTTTGTGTGATTTGCTTATTCCAAAGGATGGGAGCTACTTGGATCATCAATATGATCTCAAGAGAGGAACTCCATTTGTGGTTTTGCTTCTTGTCCCTTACCTCTTTGCATGTTTAGGACTCTAGCCATTCTTCTTCTTCCCTCCACTCTAACCCAAGCCAAAACTTTTGTGCAAACATCTAACACTTGTTTTCAACATTAGAAACCTAAGCCTTATGCTTTTGATTTCCAAACTTTCTTTTCTTAATACTTATTTTGAACTGAATCTCTAAATCAACTTTGACCATATTTTGCATACACTTTTCATTGGTAAATATAACCCATTCAAATGTCTTTTTTGTGGTTTCAATGGCCACTTTCTTAATCAAAATTTTCCATAACCTTTAGCTATTAGGTTTGAGCTATCCTTGAGGTAGATGTAATACTCACCTATATCCTTAGTGATGGACAATGAGTCTTCCATGCTTATTATAGGGTTAAACCCTCACTAGCATGTTGAAGCTATCCTCACATGGTGGATTTGTTGGTTTTAAGTTGAGTTTTCTCCCTTGGATAACAAAAGACCTTAAGGCTTTTGGACCAATTAATTCACCAACTCATTTTGAGATTTTTACCCCGAACTACGAGGTTTTGATCATAATCTTTTTTTTAATATGGTACGTAGGCAATGGGTTTATCCATCCAAACACAAAAAATGTAAATAACTTGTATATTATATTCTCATCTCTTCCATCATGTTTGCACAAATAAATTTTTTACAAAATGACAACCTTACAACAAATGTGAAAAGGGCTCCCTAGGAGTACCTAGGATGTTTTGGGTGCCTAACACCTTCCCATTGCATAACCAACCCCCTACCCAGATCTCTGACTCTCTTTTACTAGTTTTTGATTCGATAAAACTTGTAGGTTTTTGTTCGCTTTCTAACCATTCCTTTGGATAAATAGGAGTGCGGTGGCGACTCGACTTGTATGATTTACCTTGGATTTAGTCAATATCTCTAATGGTAATGAATACCCCGCTACAATATCCCTACTGTGTTGGTGAAGTTTTTGCGCATACGTTCGATTAATGAATTGTTGACATATCACGACGGTTTTGATCGTAACTTTTATTTTGTAATTCCAATTTTGATGCCATTTGAAGCGTTAGAAAGCTAGCGCTCAGACCTATAACATGGTAGTGATTGTTGAGATGTTTTAGTAATATTCACATGCCTACTATATTAATATTGGTTTAATCGTTTGGTTGATGAATCGTTGCATTGTTCTAATATCACGATGTGATAATTATGTTGTTATGTCGATGATGTTAAGATATTGACGAGTTACTATTGTTTGTTGATATTATTCGCATGGTAACATGAATTGGTTGTTGCATGATGAATGATGTGATGCATAAATGGTGAGATATGTGTGGGGGTTCTTTAGGTGAACCTTATAGTGTTAAGGCATGTTATTTGAGAGTCATGCATCTTGGTGTACAGGATTCGGTCCAATTTTGGTGAATCTCAATTCTATGGTGATGGGTCGTATGCGAGGAGCTAATTCATATTGTGGGGGATTAGTGAAGTGTTACCTATGTTGATGGTAACAAGTTTTGGTAAGCCTCGATCCTATTATGATGAATCGAGTGCGAGTAGATAATTCCTATTATGGGGCATTAGTGAAGCGTTATCTATGGTGATGGTAGAGATTTTGGTGTGCTCTAGTTCCAAGAGGGAAATAATCCTATGGTCGGGATCATGGATTGAGATGAAGTTGAGTGTTCATATTTGGTACCACATGCATGTCGAGTCGGTGTTGAGTATATTGCATAAGTGTTGCATTTGTATTGGTTGTTGTTGATGTGTTATTGGATGAGATGTTGTTGTATATGATGTTAATGATAATTGAGATGTGGTTTTGTATTATGTTTATGATAATTGAGATATTGTCATGTATGATGTTGATTATGATTTGGATGTAATAATGTGATATACTGTTGTGCATGATTGTATAGATGTTGTACTCTATTCTTCATTTTATATCGTTATTATTAAAATGAATTCTCACCCCTTCTGTTTGAATGTTTTCTTTACATAGGCAATGTGCAGATACTCAAGAGTAGTATTGCTGAAGTAAGTGGAAGGTAGCTCTTGGATTACTTCTTTATTTTGTCGCTTTTACCAGTGGTACCTTGCTCTGATCATATAACACTGGGTTGGGTTAAACGCTTATTTTATTCCTTATGTCTGATTATGTTGAAGTCATAAGACTAATTTTGTTGTTGAGAATTCTTAAGATTTTGAGTTCATTGATTACAACTCTCTTATTTTGTCATTATAATTGAAGTTAAGACTATATGTTATTAATTGCTTTATCTTCCATAATTGTGATGATAATTACGCTTCGATGATACTTTACAATGGAAGTGAGTGTGTGTTGACAAGTTATGAATGTCTTATTATGTGAATATATAATATCGATCAGATAATATGGATGTCGTGTAAACATCCCAGGTATGATTCAGATAAGTTGGATGTCGTGTAAACATCCTTATCACAAATGTGTGTATTGAGATTTACTATCAAAACCCGTGTTACAGAGCAGGTCATGTGTGTTATGAATGTGTGACACCCTATATGGTTTTATTTTATATTTAACTTATGCGATAAATTATGTGCGGGATTTAGGGTGTTACAAAGAGGACCAATGTGACTTGGATATTGATGAGGGAATGTATAATGCTATTGTACTGCTTAAGAGACAATTCAACAAGGTGCTAAAGGGAATGGACAGGAAGTCGACACCAAATGTCAAGAACATCTCATCTGACATCAGCAAGAATAGTGATTCCCAGAGAAAAGTAAGAACATAAGAAAAACCCAATCAAGGAAAGGGTATTCAGTGTCATGAATGTGAGGGTTTTGGTCACATTAGAGCAAAATGTCCCACGTATCTCAAGAAACAAAAGAAGGGTTTGTCTGTTTCTTCGTCTAATGATTCTGAAGGTGAAACTGATGATGAAACTACTAAGCATGTTACATCTTTCACTGGTAGATATGAATTTGATGAAGATTATTGTGACGAGGAAATCTCTTATCAATAATTGGTTGCTTCCTACAAATAGCTTTGCGTCAAAAGTGAAGAGGTGTGTAAGACATGAGAAGACTAGAAGAGAATCATAACTCAACTACAAGCTAAAATAGAGAAACTTTCATCTACTGTAACTGATCTTGAAAATGAGATAACTCTATTGTCTTCTAAACTTGAAAAGATGACTAAATCCATAAGAATGTTGAATAATGAGTTTGATATGTTAGATGAAATTCTTCAAGTTGGAAAAGAGGCTGGAAACTTAAAAGGTATAGGTTTTAATTACCAATATCAAAATAAACAAGGAAAAACCCATGTAACAAAATTTATTCCTTCGGAAAGGAAGTATGAGCCTATAATGTCCGACCAAATGTTACAACATCCTACCAGACATCAAGAAACTCAAACTAAAGTCAAGTTTTTTCCTTGGAAATGTCATTATTATGGTAAATATGGACATATAAAGCTTTTCTGCTACAGACTGCATGGTTATCCAAAACATTCAACACATCCTATGACTAATCATGTAATGATTAAAACTAGAAAGGAGTGGAAACCTAAGGTTGTTCCACATGAAACTACTTGTTCTTCCACATGCATAATGTGCAAGGAAGATGAAGTTAAGTTGTGGCACCAGAAGCGTGGACATCTGAATCTCAAAGGGATATCTCTTGGTTACTCTACAAATAGTAGAGCTTACAGAGTATTTAACTCCAAAACCAATGGCATGATGGAATCCATTAATGTTGTGGTTAATTATTCAATTATTGTAAAAAGGACTGATGTTGATGAAGATGTTGGAACATCATCTCAACAGACTGATGCTTCAGAAAATGTGGAAAACATTGAGTCAAACATTGATCTAGAAAAGAATAAATCAGATGCTTCTGCTGACATCTGAGCTGTTTATTTTTCTGTTTGATTTTGCATGTTTTTTGTGGGCCTTTTCCCTGATTTTTGCACCTTTGTGTGCCATGGTTTTTACTTCAAATTCACATGTTCTGCTACTGCTTTTCTCTATTGTTTTGTTGCCATTTATGAAGGTCTGCTTGGTTTGTCATATTCTGGCTAAAAAGGGGGAGTAGATAGTGTAGAGATGTCTAGTTGCGCTCTGGATTTTTTGTATTCTTTATGTGAAGGTTGTTTCTTTGAGGGGGAGTATGTTTCCTGTGTAACAGGGGGAGTTATTTCTGTGTTGCTGATCATGAAATTAAGGGGGAGTTATTTCTGTGTTGCTGATCATGACATTAAGGGGGAGTTTGATTTGTTTGTATCAAGGTTGTTGTGTACTTGTTGTGATGTCAGACAGAATGTCATGACATTTTGTTTCAAAGAATTCTGCATGTGCTTATGTTGTTGTGTGGTTGTTGTGATGTCAGATAGAATCTCTTAACATTTTGTTTCTGAAGGATGCTTGGAGTGTGAGAGTTTATTTCTCTCTATGCCTTTTTTGTGAGGTTGAGTTTCTACTACTTATTTATGTTGTGTGTGCCTCTGACATGTCTTGGTATTATACCAAGTGTTTGGTTTTTGTGCTTGTAATTATTGCTGTTATTTTATCTTTTTTCTAACTATATGATGCAAATGTTGTTTTAGCCAAAATTTGCCAAAGGGGAAGATTGTTAGTTCTGTGTTTTTATGATTGGCAACAATTTTGTTAAAACTTGTATCACATCAAGATGTTAAGCAATATGTTGTGACATGTTGATCATACATCTTTGCATCTTTTGTTTTACTTCTTGGAAGACTTATTTTATTATGAGATATCTGAAGATTCTATGAATATTTAGCTATCATATCTGACTGTCCAAGAAGGCTTATTTTAGGAACTCTTATTTCGTTTTCAGTTGTGCACTTGTTTCATAAAAAGGGATTTTGAGACATTTTAAGGAAACATTAGATCCGACTTAATTTGATTTTGCAGAAGATTTTGCAGAATCGATGTCGAAACATTTAAGGAAACATTTGATTTGATTCTGCAGACAAATGTCAAAACATTTAAGGAGACATCAAATTTGATTTGATTTATTTTGTTTCAGATCTGCTGATTTTTTATGCCTAAGCTCATGCTTACCAAAGGCTATTTAAAGAGGACGTTACTAAACCTAATGTACGAAAGAGAGAATTGAGCTAGAAATTGTTGTTGTTAGGCTTTAGTTGTCGTTGTTATTTGTGAGCCATTCTAGTATCTCTTTGATACTTGAATTGGATTGAGTTTATTGAGTTGTAATTGTGAATCACTCATGAGCTTTTAAGCAAGAGTGCATTATGTTTTATTGGAAGTGTGTCTTATGTTCTTTGATTGTTTTTCAGTTGTTATCATTGTTGTGTGATTGAAGGGAAGTCAAACGGGTATCATATCTAGGAGAGTCTTAGATAGAAATTCCACAGGTAGTGATTAGGTGAGAAGTTTGTAAAACCATAGGTTGTTTAGAACTTCAAACTAATATTGTTATAGTGGATTTCCTTTTTGACTTGGATGCCCCCAGATGTAGGTGACGTAGCACCGAATTGGGTTAACAATTGACCTGTGTTATTTTCTTTCTGCTTTTTACACTGTTATCTGCATAATTTTTTTGTGTGTGACATGTCCTGATCCTAGTGTCATGATATCGTATACAACATCTATTATCTGCATAATTGTTTATGGTGTGACATGTCCTGAACATGGTGTCGTGACATCATATACAACATTTGTTATCTGCATAATTGTTTCTGGTGTGACATGTCCTGATCCTGGTGTCGTGACATCATATACGACATTTGTTATCTGCTTACTAATATTGTTGTGTGAATTCTCGATATTAGTGCCGTGACATCGTATGCGACATCTGATATCTACGTACCAGAATTTTCAACTCTATATAAGATAGATGTTGCATGGGGAAATGTAACCACTTCTAAAAGTTACAATTTCTATCATCATTATTCAAAGAGAAAATTTGGAGAGTCTCTTTTTGCATTCTCTTCCTCCTATCTTTAACTTCTCCATAGTCACAAAAATAAAGAGAGAAACTTGTTATCTCCTTCTGTACTTGCATATGTGGTGATCCAGTTGTTGCTCGTGGACCAACGCTAGAGGAGCGACGCTTTACGTTCTCGGAGATCTCCATTTGAAGTTATCACTTTCGTGGATTCACGCATCAAAGATATATAGTTTGATACTTAGCATGATTCATATTGATATATCCATAATGATCCTAAGATTAGATGTAAAGAATAAGATTCTTGAAATTCTGCTATATGTATCTAAAATCCTACATGTTAGAACAAGTCAAGAAAATATTAAGAAGAAAATGAGAAGATGAGTGAAATTTGGTAAAAGACACAACTTTATTTTCCGAAAAAAACATGGAATGTATTCAAGCCTGATGAATTGATGCCTCCACATAAAAGCAATACATATGTGTCAATTGGATTTGGCTATGCCTATGGAGATGTCAATTCAGTTGACTTCAGTGTTAATGTATATAGTACATGCGTCAACCGGTCTGACTTTAGTACTACACATTATTTTTATTTATTTTTAAACATGAATAGTTTGAAAATTAATAGAGAAACATAGTTATAGTTATTTGAGAATTTTTCTTGAAAAACATAATTATGTAAAAAAAATCACAAGAATTGTTATATTTATTATTTAATATTTGAAACGTAGATATGTTTACTAAATTGGGTATTTTTATAACAAAATTGGTTTTTATATCTTGTTTTTCTAATCATGTTCTTTTCTTTCCTTGCAGCACCATATTACTCTCACATATTAATGTAATGAGAATCATTGTTTTGGTTTGAAGTGGACTCTCACATCTCACGCTATACTTTGTTTTGGTTCTTTTGAAAAGATTAGAATACTTGTCACTTAAATTATTCTTCTTGAATCTATATAACAAACACATTCAATGACAATTTTCAATTACACTGCAAACATTTATATTAAGGGACACAATTTAATACTATGATTAATACATTAGTTGCCAAAGTTAAGAGAGTGCTTCAAGGATGTAATGTAATTGCTGCATCTGAGGAAGGTGTGAAGCTTTTGGGTTCTGTGGGAAGCCCATTTGTGATCAGAGTTCAAATAGCTTTGGTATTGAAGGGAATTGATTACAAATTTGTTCCAGAAAACTTGGCCAACAAAAGTGAACTTCTCCTCAAATACAACCCAGTTTATAAAAAGATTCCAGTTTTAGTTCACAATGAAAAGCCTATATCAGAATCCCTTGTGATTCTTGAGTACATTGATGAAACATGGACACAAAATCCAATCTTTCCTTCTGATCCTTACCAAAGAGCCATGGCTCGTTTTTGGTGCAAGTTCATCGATGATAAGGTAAGTAACTTGAGTTCATACATCAATACTCTTCATGCTATTAATTATTTTTCTAATATACTTAACTTTGATTATTGAAATCAGTGCGTGGCCGCTGCATTGAAATCGGTTTTTATGGTTGATGAGAAAGAACGCAAGAAGGCTAGTGAAGAATTGTCTAATGGTTTACAGTTTCTTGAGGATGAGCTTAAGGACAAGTTCTTTGGAGGAGAAGAGATTGGCATTGTGGATATTGCTGCTCTCTTTATCCCTTTACTCCAAGAAGTGGCAGAGTTTCACTTATTTAGCAAAGGGAAATTTCCAAAGCTACACAAATGGAGTAGAGAATTTTACAACCATCCAGTTGTCAAAGAAACTATGCCTTCAAAAGAACAACAATTCGCGTATTTCAAAGTTGTCACTGAAAGACTTGCTGCTCTATCAAAATAGATTGATAACTTGTGAGGCAAGGAAATTTGTATAAGTGTTGTATGTTATTGTTGTTTGAGATATGCACTGTCTTATTAAAATTAAGATTTCAAATAAAATATCTATAATTCCCCATGTATCATAATTCATAAATAATGATCCTGTAATATTGTTGTCACGTGATTTCAATTAATGAATTCATAGTTGCATGTTTAATTCAAAAACTAAAACAGAAAAAAATTGGTTTTAGGCTGAGTTCAAATTTTATCTTAGTTTTCCTCAACCTTGCTTTAACTCATCTAGAAAATATTGCTTTAGCAAACTCAGAGGGTAAGATGAAGTTCATTCCAAGATAAGTTTGCAAAATTCAATCCAAACATATAATAAATATACAGTTAGTACGCCAAGACATGCCTTTCCCCTGCCTCTCTTGATCACCATCTCTTGATCACCATTTCAATAGTTCGATTCTGAAGAGAGTTCATATTGAAGAGAAAGATAAAAAGATGAGTTTTAATGTCAAACCATGTCTCCATAAATTGCAATGGCCACTTCAAAGTGATTGTGAAAGTGTTGGGATCATCTATAGTGATCCATTATAAAGGACATGCAATGAAAGTTTTGGAATCTAAGCCATCGTACAAACTATGTTGCCCATGCCGACCATCTTGTTCTTTGAAACTTCTTCGGAAGCTGAAGTTAATATTATCTTCAAATGTATTAAATCATTTCTCAAAGGGATGTTATATGGTAAAGATGGATTGCGACACAACATATATTAGACATAATATATGTGTGAGGTTCTGTTGTGGCAATAGATCTTTTATGTATAATCACTCTAGTTGTTAAATTATGGTGAGAAAAAGATTCTCAATGAGGTTGGGAGAGTTTGTTTCTTATACACCCTTGATGATGTAATTAAAGTCTGGGGTGAGATATGACCAATTGTTGTGACTTCTATTTGGATGCAGTTGGTATCCAAATGGGCTATGAAACGGTTTGTAAAGATGAATTACGATATCTCAATGACTTCCAGTTTAGGATTGAGATATTGGGTGGTACTGGGGCCATTTGCACAGTACCAACAATATATTAAGAAAGCAACATGTAGATGGTTATTTGGCAATGCTCATAGTAGATTTCTTAAATGCTTTCAACATGGTAGAGTTTCTTGATGGTTCTTTGACAATGCTCATAGTAGATTTCTTGAATGCTTTCAACATGGTAGAGTTTCTTGATGGTTCTTTGGCAATGCTCACAGTAGATTTCTTGAATGCTTTCAACTTATCAACGCCATCTATTTATTTATGGGTTGAGTTTCTAGATGGTCAGGCAACAAGGTTGTACCTTGGGATGAACATATTATGTTTGCCATTGAAATGCAACAAGGTGAACTGTTAGGACCGCTCCTATTTTCTCTTGTGTTACACACACTCATTCATCAATTTTTTTGAAATATGTAAGATTATTATCCATGCTTGGTATCTTGATGACATGACCATTGATGACAAGATGTCATATTATATTTTTGTTAGGATTTTTAGAACCTTTTTAGTAGTATTTTATGTGTAATTGAATGGTTTGTAGATGATTTTTGGCAATAGTTTATGAAATTAGGTTCTTCGAATGGTGAATTCTCAGACATAATGTTGTAATAATGTGTATGACAAGATTAGTACGACATCAATAAAATAACAACGATAAGTAAAACGACCCAAGGATTGTTAATACAATTCATTTCAAAGTCACCAACGTCTAAATGGTGTTAACTTAAGAAAGGAAATTCACTATTTATAGTCAGTTGTACAAATTGGTTTGATTTGAATTCTCCTAGTTGATTTCTATTTTCCTATACTACTAGTGAATTTCTATAAAAGAATCCCTGAATAACCCTCTTACTTTCTCTCAAACACTTTCCCAAATATTTGGATATTTACAATATAATAAGACTTATAGAACGAATTACAACTAGAAATACTTTATTCCTTAACGTAGCAATAAGACTTGCTTTATACTCAAGGTCTGAACTATTACAATGGACGGCTTCTTCTTAAATAGCAACAAGTTCCAACTTCAAAGCCCAATACGGGTTTGTATCATTTAATGAAGCGGAAACAATCCCACAAGCGCACAAGACAGTTATTCATTAGGTTAATTTGCAATCATTGATTGGTTAAATCTTCATTATATCATCTATTTAAATCTTGGTAAATGATCTTTTGGGAAAACTTCCATATTCCAAAAAGCGCATAAAACATTTAAACAACATTAGACAAATATAGAAACAAATCTACAACCAGGCATGAGATTCACTCAACGCATAACAACTTCTGGGAGAGACAAAAAGTATCACAATCTGGGGAACATTATACTCTACATGTTTCTTCTTGGTTTGAGCTTAGAGATACAGGATGTCCCACACAATGTCATGACATATTTTTTCACATATTCCTTATAAAATGACGTCAATCAGATGTAACAATAATTTTCCCCTTTGCCCAATTTTTTGGAAAATACAACATGCAAGATCTACTTCTTAATGTTATATACATAATTCCTGACATGATCATTAGATATTTGTGAAAACTAAACAAACACAACAAAATTGGCAGATAAAACAATCTTCTGAGGATTTGAAAAACTTGCCTTGCAAAATAACATTATCATCAAACAAACTATTCTCCCCCATATTGCCTAAAATGGGCAATGGAATAAGAACAAGAAATATCCACAGACCATCGACCCAAGATGGGCACGAGAATTAGAAGAAAATCATAAAAAAAGAAACCAACCCACCAAGGGGGAACATGAACCATTATTCAGCCCGTAGGACAATTACTAAAATAGAACAAAATAACCCACACAGTGGAAGAGAATAACATCTTGAATAAAGAGAATATCGTCATGAATCAAAACCAAAAAAACACCATCAAAACACAACA
Organism: Lathyrus oleraceus; assembly: GCF_024323335.1. Taxonomy (NCBI): domain Eukaryota; kingdom Viridiplantae; phylum Streptophyta; class Magnoliopsida; order Fabales; family Fabaceae; genus Lathyrus; species Lathyrus oleraceus. The sequence continues at coordinate 341,225,122 of NC_066581.1, forward strand.
TCATTACTCAGAGTCACTTAAGGAGACTGGTTCATACTCCTCTTTATCATCATTGGCTTCCATATTTTCTTCTATGGCATCATTCTCCACATACTCTCTTGCATCATTCCTTGCATATTAACCTCCAACCTTGGATTTGGATGCCTTAACCGCCTTCGTATTCATTAACATGATAAGATCATTCATATTTTTCTTCCTTGCAGTAAATGTGATAATCAAGTCCTGGAGTATCTTGGAGACCTACATTAGTTCATACAACGCATTACCTCTAGCAGTTCTAGACGATGGAGGTACCTCTGATAGGTTTCCTTCTATAATCAGGTCTGCAATAATAAATATTAAAAGTTTGGGGAGCACAATGTGTGGGACTGTAAAACCCCAATTTTGACCCTATGATCCCTCATGTAACTTCATCATAGGCATTAGCATGGGATCATACCTTGGCATCCTCCTTACCCCTTTTTTCATTGGGTTTGTTTTGGAAGAGATCACCAAGCACTTTATGATTGTATCATACTTGTATTTTATCATTTCACTAACCAAAATACCCAAAACATGTCTTTGTATTTGCCTAACTCTTATGTAGGAAAGGCATAATCCCATTGATTCATCAAGTTCACATCTAGGGTTTGAGACCCTCATGAACAAAGAGCACAACCAAGAATTGATCCAATAATGGTTATGAGCATCATATATGAGTCCCAATGTTCTCTACATGTTATATTGATCAAGTTTTCTTCAAGAGTTTGAGGGTGATTTGCCTTGGAAACCCTAGTTTGATTGGGTATCTTGAGCAACTTCTCCAACAAGCTATCTCACCTATTGATCAAATTTCTCAAGGGACAATTCAAAATTCATCACCTTATGTATATATGAGCTGCCATGAGCCTAGAAGGTCAAGAGAATTGGAAGTTAGCAAGTTGGTTGAGGGTGGTTGGCCAGATGAATTCATCTGATCAAAACTGGGTCTCCCAAGACCCTATCTCCTACAATTTTCACCATATGAAAATGATTCCAAGAGTAAACTTACTCTAAATGACATTCCAAACAACTTTCATGTTGATACGAAGAGCTATTTTTTCTTGGAAAATCATTTTCTATGTTGAAACATTATAGGTCATTTTGTCTAACATGCTCAATTTTTATGAGATGAAAGATTTCCAAGTTGCACAACCAAATTCAATATGTCTACTTCAAAGTTTATGTTTGGAGTGGGAGCTAATTCAACTTTTATGAGCATGTGATATGAGGTTACATTATAGATCATTTTTGACCTATACCATTGATCAAGTGATTTTTCCAAACTTCAAAAATGCACAACTCTATCATTTAAAATCCAAATGACATGAAATTGGTGACCATTCTGAAGGTCTTTGAAATATATACAATTTTGATGAAGACATTTTTCTCATTTGAAGCTCATATAAAAAGTTAAGCAAGGTGGAACATTGAGACATATGGCTTGACACTTAGAAAAAATTTGATATGTCAAAATTTCCAAACTTCCACCTCAAATTTCTTCAAGTTAAAAACTCCAAATGGAAAAGTGTTGAACATGAAAGTTGTTCCTCTTGATCTCACATTTCCAAAGAGCTCAAATTCATCCATTTTCGACAAGGAATGCATAGGCTGCGCATGGCATGAACATGGTGTCATCACTTGGCAAGAATCAAACTTCAAATCTTCATGAACACTTGCCTTGCAATCCAAGTTGAATTCAGACTATCTCACACTCATTTATGGACTCAGGGCGATGATTTTATGGGCCTATGCACACCCATGCATCCATGCATCATCAATACCAAATTTGGAAAGTGGATTTCAAGTGTGCAAAAAGCAATGGATTCAGCTATAAATAAAGCCTCATATGCTCAGCATTTCACACACATTCGCGCCAGCTTTGATCCCCTACCTCTAACCCTCACATTGCAAAGGATAATCCTGAGAAATTCACTTGAATTTGAGTTTGAATTTCCACTGTTTTGAAATTCAAATCTCCAGGGATCCACAACCTTTTGAGCATTCAATCCTTCTTTTGCAAGCATTTGGAGTGAGATCAAGCACGAGCAAGAGCAAGATCAGTTGAATCCAGACCTCCATTGAAGGTATTTTCCAGAAATTTTGATCTCTTCGATTCTCCCTAATTCTTGCTCAATTATATTGATTCTTTGGTTTTCTGAAGTCCTACCAATGTAGGAAAGAAGATTGAGTTGCTTTGAGGTCAAATCGAAGCAACTCAGTTCATGTACCTCAAATTTCAACTCCATATATCTCTCAATATACTTGGAGTTGGAGTGAATTGAGGCTAGATTCGAACTCAGTGCCATTTTTACTTTGAAATCATGTCCTTGTTTTTAATTTCGGTGATGGTTATGACTGAACCAGCCCGGCGAGGTTCGCCGAAAAAGACAACCGGTCCTTGACCGCCGGTGGTGTGCTGGATGGTTCTGAGCCATAGCATCCATCTAATTTGTTTTAATCCTGAGCATTCCTTCTGAATACTGTTGAAAGAGTATATCTTTGGCAAATATTTTTGTATCGTATCCACAGAGATTAGGTAATATTACCGCCGTTCTATAATTCAAATGTTATAAGTTTAGAAAGTAACAGGGTTGTTTTGTTTGGAAAAGTATCTTGTTAATAAATGTTAACAAAAACTATTAAGTGGTTTTAGACAAATATAAAAGCTTGGCAAGATTGGAGTTCACTATTTCAAATATCTATGATTCCCTATGATAAATAATTAGACTCAAGATTATTGATGATGTTCAAATATCCTCTCAAAGTCATTTATGTCTAAATGAAATCGTGATAGTTACTATATTGATCCTTAGACGATCTCTCCACCTAACTATCAATATAGCAACCTTTAATGTTCAATATCAAAGAATAGTAATGAATAAATCTATCTCTACAACTTATTCACTACTTGAAAATCTGTTTTATGTCTAAACTCGAGTAATCTCTCTCGACAACTACTCAAATCTGGTTTTCAACTTAAAGCAAAAACAGTAATCAACACATCAACAATCTCTATCTCATATATAAATCAAAGTGAATACATAGATAGATGAGAATAGCTACTACCTCCAATCTTGACAAAAGGGAGTTTAGCTCCTCATCAACATTGTTACAAAGCAGAAGGTTTAAGAAGAAAAACTCTCAAGAACAATGTGTGAATGATTGGAATAATTAATCCCTAGAATAATGTATTTTCTCTCCTAAAAGAGTTGACATTTCCTTAATTGGTCATTCTCATCCAATGCAGAAAAGCAATTCCAAGGCAGACCCAAAATGGCAAAAACAGCTGGCCTTCAAAACAACACTTTTGACCCAAAAATCAGTTTGCTGGATTCGCAGGGTTCGCGGGGCGAACTTTGTTCGCGGGGCGAACTGGTCCTGTCATGCAGTTCGCGGGGCGAACTTTGTTCGCGGGGCGAACTGAAGCTGCCTCAGTTTCCTTGTTTTGCAAGCTTCATCCAAAATCTTCCATATTATGATGCTGCAATCCAAAGCTTTCTCATCCAAAAATTCTACAAAACTAACAAATATGTGAAATAACTATTCAAAACAAAATAAATTAAACCTAATTGCATTTATACAAAATAATGAGAATAAAAGTGTGTAATTACATCAAAACTTGGTAAAAGGGACCAATAAAATGGTATAAAAAGTAGTACTAATTGGTCCCTAACAACTCTCCCCAACTTAGCATTTTGTTTGTCCCTAAACAAAAGTTTCCACCCTTACAATCAAAGCAATGACACAAAAGATTGAAACAAGGATTTACCAAGAACATTCAAATGGTTCAAAAGTGTTTGGCATTTTCTCAATTCACCTATCTCAATTCTAGACAAAATATGAATAAGGGAAATGGTAAAGTGCAAAAATCATTCCAAGGAATTCAAAGCCATATATGTCAAAATTGAATCAAGCTTACACACACATCATAATAATGATGAATAACATGAAGGGTTACTTTCACTCATCCAAGCAATTAAATCAACAACAACTCAAATCATGCGGTTATCACAACAAGTACCAAATCATGTGAAAAATGAGAATCAAGAGGTCTTTCAAAGGTTGTAATGTGGCTTAGGTTACAAGAAAGGATATGATTAAGACAATTCAACCAAATTGCCTATCCTAAGGGAGCATTCCCAACGATTCACTCTACACAATTTCCCTTTCTTTGATCCCTATCTTTTTCTTTTTCTTTTTCTTTTCAAATCCACACAACCATGAGCATTTCCTTTGCTTTTCTTTTTCTAATTTTTTCTATGCTCTATGGTTTCAAGGGTGATTTCTTTTTCTTGTTTCTTTTCATATTTTTACCCTTTCATAGAAACTCACTTTTCCAAGTTTCTAATCAACTTTTCACTTTACTCTCCCCAACTTTAGATTCCAAAACCAAATTTATTCAATAATGCTCCCTACTTAGACATAAGCAAAAGGCAAAATTTTGCAAACAACTCGGTTTGAGGTTTCAACTGATACGAAAGAAATTAGGATTCATTTATTCCACAATTTTCAATTGATTTTACAATGATCAATCAAATGAATCCTAAATTAAGCTCAAAGGGGGTTAACTAAGGATTATTCCTCACAAGGTTAGTTGATTCAAACTTTTTTTGGTCAAGTGGTTTTTCTCACAAACAATGCCTCTATCATTTTTAAAAATTTCACACAAAAATGGATTGATGCATGATTTAGCATGATAAGAATGAGTTAAAACAATGCTCGGTTTCCCGCTTTTTAGTGTACAATGGAAAGTCTCCTCACAACTGGCTAAGTCCTATTTTGATTCAAAAATGACATATACTTCAATTAATTTATGACATGGAATTTGCACAAACCATCAAACTACTCATGTTAAGTCTAGAAAGCGATAAAGTGTACCTTGAAATGCCGACACTAATTCTTATCATCACCACTCGAAGTGTCCTATGCTTCTTTCTTTGCGATCATTTCTCGGTTGCTTAAAGCTTGACTTATGAGTAAGAACAATTAAACAAAAATGTTGGCAAACCAATATTTGATTAAAACACACTTAAATTTCAAAAAGTATTCATGCAATTATCAAGACACACTCTAAAATTCAACAAACTCCTCAATCTTCCTTCAACTCATCGCCATGGTTTACACCACCTCCTACACCCCCCCAAAATTTTGGCCTGCCCTCAGGCCACTTAGCATAATCAACAAAATCCTCTTAAAAAAGGAATGGAAAGGGGAAGTTTTGAAATTTGGAGGTTTGGATGTGGAGTAGCGAGGTTGTTGAAAGAATCTCCTAAGTTCGTGAAAATAGGAATGAAACGAAAATGACATAAAACAAAAGTTTTTTTTTTTTTTTTTTTTTTTTTTTTCAGTTCGCGGGGCGAACTTTGTTCGCGGGGCGAACTGAAGGAAATTTCAAAAAAAATTAGTTCTGTTATTTACTGTTCGCGGGGCGAACTTTGTTCGCGGGGCGAACTGGTCCTGTCATGCAGTTCGCGGGGCGAACTTTGTTCGCGGGGCGAACTGTAAAAACCAGAACCCAATTTTTTTCAAAATTTAACACAGTAAAAACTCACACAGCAGAAAAAAATTAAAATACAGACTTACAACGTTGGGTTGCCTCCCAACAAGCGCTTTGTTTAACGTCGTTTGAGCTTGACGGTCCACTGATTAGCCCGGTTTAAATAGAGACACGACATCCACATCACGATTTATGTCGCCACCATGGTAAACTTTGAGTCTTTGACCATTTACGGTCAAACTCTCTTGTGACTTTGGATCCTCGATTACAATGGCTCCATAATTCCGTACTTCCTTGACAACGAACGGTCCTGACCCTTTTGGCTTCAGCTTACCCGGTAATAACTTGAACCTTGATTTGAAAAGCAGTACCATTTGTCCGACATGAAACTCCTTGCGACGGGCCTTTCCATCATGGTATTTTTCTTCAATTGCATCATTTCGGAATGAATCATGTTTGTCATGTGGATGCTTCATAGCTTTAAAAAGATTAAAGGTCACCTCTTCGTCTTGCACTCTCACCTTCATTAGTCCATCATCTACGTCAATCATCATCCGAGCTGTTTTCATAAAAGGTCTTCCAAGAATTAGGGGCACATCACGGTCCTCATCCATCTCCACTATTACGAAATCTACCGGAAACAAGAATTTGTCCACCTTCACTAACATGTCTTTAGCAATTCCGTATGGTAAAGTGGTAGACTTGTCGGCTAGTTGTAAAGTCATTCTCGTCGATTTAATCTCAACATTCCCTAATCTTTTAACAATGGAGAGAGGGATTAAATTTATACTAGAGCCCAAGTCAATCAAACCATTTCCAGTGTATGTGCTTCCAATGGTCACCGGTAGAACAACCCGGCCCGGATCGGACTCCTTCCTTGGGAGAGTCTTTTGGATGATAGCACTACACCGTGCATCAAGCAGTATGGTCTCGTCTTCCACGTGTCTCCTTTTCTTTGTAAGAATGTCCTTCATGAACTTGGCATACCGTGGCATTTGTTCTAATGCATCAGCAAATGGAATGTTGATTTGAAGCTGCTTGAAGATGTCCATAAACCGTGCATAGTGTCTAGCGTTATCCTTCTTTGATGGTGCGTGCGGATAGGGTAGATGTTGAACTGGAATGAAATTCACTCCTTTGTCTCCTTTTTTCTTATTTCTTGGTTCGATTTCCTTATTCATTTCCGCTTCACACCGCTGCTCTTCCATCAGTTGTTGGTCCTGCTGTTTTCGCGGCGCGAAGGGAGATCGCGGCGCGAACTGAGCAGTTTCTACCACTTTCTTCTTTCCACAAGCCACATCCTCATTTTCCAGCACAGCATCCATATCATTCTCAACTGTAATTTCCTCACCTTTTTTACTTGTCAACTCTCTACCGCTTCTAGTAAAAATTGCTTTGCAATGCTCCTTTGGATTAGTTTGAGTATTAGCGGAGAAAGAAGATCCTGAAGTTTGTTCCGACAGCTGTTTCGCAAGTTGACCTATTTGATTTTCCAAATTCTTGATTGCTGCTTCATTACTCTTCTGATTTGCCATGGAAGCTTGCATGAATTGTTGAAGAGTGTCCTCTACCTTGGAACTTCCTCCTTGCGATTGTTGGCCTTGAGAATTGGGGTGTTGATAAGGACTTTGCTGCTGAAAATTTTGATTGTTGAACCTTGTTGGTTGGTAACCTTGATTGTTCCTTTGATAGCCTTGATTTTGATTGTTCACATAGCTCACTTCTTCTTGGGGTGGAGGACAAAAACCAGTAGGGTGATCCCCTTGACATAATTCGCAACATGCTACTTGATGCTGAACTTGAAACCCTTGAATCTCTTTTATTTGCTGTGGAAGCTTGGCCATTTGTTGAGTAAGAAGCTCCACTTGTTGAGAGAGTAGCTTGTTTTGAGCAAGGATGGCATCATTTGTATTCAACTCTAGAACTCCAGGCTTACGTTGTGAAGGGCTACGATCATGTTGACCTTGATGATCATTACGGGCCATCCGTTCAATAATGACTTTAGCTTCTTCCGTAGTTTTTGATATAAGCGATCCACCCGCGGTGGCGTCCAGAAGTGTCTTATGAGTTGATTGGAGACCATTCAAAAAAATATGGATTTGAGTAAGCTCATCAAAACCATGTCCTTTACACTTCCTCAACATTGATTTGAATCTCTCCCAAGCTTCATTTAGAGATTCGCTGCCTCCTTGAGTGAATACCGCTATAGCCGTTTTGGCTTCCATGAATCGGGATTGAGGGAAGTATCTTTCTAAGAACTTTTCTTCTAACAAATTCCAATCCGTCATCACTCTTGATTCTTGATCAAGGTACCACTCTTTTGCCTTTCCCACTAAGGAGTGTGGGAACATCCTCTTGAATAACGTTTCTTCACCCGCTTCGTCTATTCCCGTAGAACCCGCAATCTCATAGAATTTGATGAGATGGGTATACGGATCTTCGTGATCCATTCCGGTGAATGGATTTGCATAGAGAAGTTGGAGGATTCCGGTCTTCATCTCCGTATTTCTTCCTCCACGGGCAAATTGAGCATTTCTTCTTGGACTATTAGCGGACATTTCGGTACGATTATCCTCCGCCATGTTTCCTTCACAAGCCTCTACAACCACTTCTTCGATTGGAACAAGTGCGGAAGTAGATGCTTCTTCTCTCCGGTTCCTCTCTTCGGCTAGTTTCCTTCTTCTTCGTGTTTTGCTATTGAGCTTCCGAAGTGTTCTTTCAATTTCAGGATCGAATTGAAGTTGCTCCTCGGTTGCTTTTCCTCGCATGCACTAGAATCTACAAAACTAACAAACCAAGTGAAACAAAAGAGGGATAGTAATAAATGTAACAAAACTTAAAACAATGAATTATTGCAATGCTTGTAATATCGACACCAATCCCCGGCAACGACGCCAATTTGTTGAAAGAGTATATCTTTGGCAAATATTTTTGTATCGTATCCACAGAGATTAGGTAATATTACCGCCGTTCTATAATTCAAATGTTATAAGTTTAGAAAGTAACAGGGTTGTTTTGTTTGGAAAAGTATCTTGTTAATAAATGTTAACAAAAACTATTAAGTGGTTTTAGACAAATATAAAAGCTTGGCAAGATTGGAGTTCACTATTTCAAATATCTATGATTCCCTATGATAAATAATTAGACTCAAGATTATTGATGATGTTCAAATATCCTCTCAAAGTCATTTATGTCTAAATGAAATCGTGATAGTTACTATATTGATCCTTAGACGATCTCTCCACCTAACTATCAATATAGCAACCTTTAATGTTCAATATCAAAGAATAGTAATGAATAAATCTATCTCTACAACTTATTCACTACTTGAAAATCTGTTTTATGTCTAAACTCGAGTAATCTCTCTCGACAACTACTCAAATCTGGTTTTCAACTTAAAGCAAAAACAGTAATCAACACATCAACAATCTCTATCTCATATATAAATCAAAGTGAATACATAGATAGATGAGAATAGCTACTACCTCCAATCTTGACAAAAGGGAGTTTAGCTCCTCATCAACATTGTTACAAAGCAGAAGGTTTAAGAAGAAAAACTCTCAAGAACAATGTGTGAATGATTGGAATAATTAATCCCTAGAATAATGTATTTTCTCTCCTAAAAGAGTTGACATTTCCTTAATTGGTCATTCTCATCCAATGCAGAAAAGCAATTCCAAGGCAGACCCAAAATGGCAAAAACAGCTGGCCTTCAAAACAACACTTTTGACCCAAAAATCAGTTTGCTGGATTCGCAGGGTTCGCGGGGCGAACTTTGTTCGCGGGGCGAACTGGTCCTGTCATGCAGTTCGCGGGGCGAACTTTGTTCGCGGGGCGAACTGAAGCTGCCTCAGTTTCCTTGTTTTGCAAGCTTCATCCAAAATCTTCCATATTATGATGCTGCAATCCAAAGCTTTCTCATCCAAAAATTCTACAAAACTAACAAATATGTGAAATAACTATTCAAAACAAAATAAATTAAACCTAATTGCATTTATACAAAATAATGAGAATAAAAGTGTGTAATTACATCAAAACTTGGTAAAAGGGACCAATAAAATGGTATAAAAAGTAGTACTAATTGGTCCCTAACAAATACCAATTGTGTAACGCGCTGACGTAGGTGCACAGTGGAACGCGTGTTTTGATCCACTTGATCTGCCACCTCAATTAATGAGGGAGATTAAGTGGTCCACGTTTTTTCTGATATTTTAATTTTCATTTTAATTGCTTTATTTTCAATAATTCATATTAAATTTAATATTGATCCAAAAAATATGGGACTTTCACCAAAAAAATTCAAATATTATCCTCTTTCATATTTTGAATTAAAATTATTTTTTGGATCATTATTAATATTTTTCACGAATTAATTGATTTTGCATTTGTTTTTAATTGTTTAAAAATATTTTTAAATGTCCAAAAATTATGAAATTTTTTCTCCAAGGTCCTTTGACGTTGTTTAACCTATGATAAATCTCATGGCCATTTCTTTGGTGTTTTGATGAGATTTTAGGAATTGGACAAACCATATTTAATTTAAATGCACTATGTTAGTATTTTTAATTTGAATAAATGCCAAATAAATTTGTTGACCAATTGTGATGACTTGTTTATGTTTGACTCTTGTTGTTGGGCCTTGGTCAAGGTTGATTTGACTTTGTCAAATTAATATCATTAGATTTAGGGGATTGATGGAATGTACATTCCATCTCCCAAAATGAATGAATGATATTAATTTGGTAAAAGTCCTCCTTTGACCAATTTGTGTTTTGATCCATTCCCCTCCCACTTCATCTTATTCCCCTTCTTCATTCATTCATTCCATTTGGCCTATGATATCTCAAAATCCTAAGGCTAGTTGATTGAAAAAATTAACATGAGTATGGATGAGATTAGGCCACACCTTTTGCATATTCTTTTTGTGTGTGGTATGTTTCATGAGCATAGTTCATAATACTATGTCTCTAACATGCATTAACACCAAAATTTTATTGCCCGACCTCAAATAGTTATGACTTTTACATAAGTCCAATTACGATTGCTTAACATAACGCTAAATTTGTGACATAAAAGGCATAAGCATTCTAGTTAGTGAGATTGTAAGTCTCCCCTCTTTCATGGTATTGTGTGGAAACTTGGCCTTTTTTCCTTCCTTTGGAAGATGTCTTGGTTCAAGGATCCATGTTTGTGATAAGTGGGTTGAGTGTTCTCCAAAGAATGACTTCAATTAAAAAGCAAAAGCAAAGCAATACTAACTTCTAACCTATTAACTCCTAACTCTTAATTTCAAGTCCTTTACTTTAATGCCATTTAATTCTAGCATTTATTCACTTTCCATTGTTCATATCATTCTAATTGTTTATGTTAATGCAATTTTCACTTTGTCCAATTGGACCATATTGTGTGATATATTTTGTTTGTGTATACTTTGTTTGCTTGTGTGGTCTTTGACCATTAATGTACATAATAACAACAAAAACCTAACAAACTTTTGTGTGGACTGTTGGTTTGATCTTGGACAAATGGACTTAGAATTTAGGCAACATTCCTATGCAAAAGAACTTGGCCAATGCCAACTTGTTGAAGAACCAAGTGCTTGCAATTTGAAACTTCATCTGATACATCATTCAAGATCCTTTTGAGTTCATCTGCAAAATGATCATTGTGAAGCTGTTATTTTGAACACGTGACTTGTGGAACTCATCTGTTACATGGGCTACTTTGAGGAAGATCATGGAATGGATAAGCTTGGATGTGGCTATCTTTATTTGATGCCTTGCTCTTCAAGATAATATAATTGTGCATTTTTGTGTTGTTTTATTCAAAAAGTCCAAGGGAATTCTGGGTTTCTATTGACATTCTTGTCTATTGGATTGCTACCCATTTGGTCAGATCTTTTCAACTCTAAACTTTTAATTTTTATACATAGGATAGTCTCTTCATATTCTCCCCATTTCTTTAATTTCAAAATCTCTCCCTCCATTTTTCAAAATCTTCTTTGTATGAACTACTTTTGTTCTAAACTTTGACCACTTTGCAAAAAGATAGAAACTTTGGCCTTATGCCATTGCATTTTCAAACTTCTTTTCTTAAATCAAAACTTGTAAATAAACTTAACTATACTTAACCTAAACTTTCAAAAAGCCAAAAAGAACTAACTCATTCAAACCATTTTAGGCCTTTGTGCCTTTCGAAACTTAAATTTTATTAAAAGTAATGCATCCACTTTGAAATTTGTATCACGAACTACGAGGTTTTGATCCTACATTTTTATGTTGGTACATAGGCACAAGACCGAAGCTCTTGTCAAACACAAAAATATAATTAATGAATTCTTTTCTCATCCCCCCATTATATTTGTTTGTAAACATCACTTTATACCAAGTACATATGCACACAAAAATGGCTCCCTAGGAGTACCTAAGACACTTTGGGTGCTAACACCTTCCCTCTGTGTAACCAACCCCCTTACCTGTAATCTCTAACATTTTATTAATTTTGATTTGAAAACTTCTTACTTTTTGGGTTTTGTTCTTACTTTTTCCCTTTTCCCTTGGAAAAAATAAAAGCGTGGTGGCGACTCTTGTTATTTGATCTCTAGCTTGTCAATAGCTTGATGATCATGAATTTACCGCTATAGAAATTAAGTGGTGACTCTGCTGGGGAGTAGTCTCCAGTGGGTTTAGCCTACTTTTTTGTGTGTATATATTTGTATATATATGATGTTTGTATATATGTATGTGTGATATAATCTGTTTGTTGTGCTTGGTGATCTCTGAGTGGTGAGATAAGTTCTAACTCGAACTTGAGTGCAATTAAGATAGGAGGATGGTATAGTCATGTTCGACTTGTGTGGAGTAGTCCTTAACAAGTTGGCTTGAGATCCATCTGCTCAGTGGAGACTCCTTTGGATTTGGAAATGTCACACAAGTATTTGTGGTTAGGCATTACCATTTCTAATTGGGTCCGAGAAGTTAAGGACCGTAGAACATTTACCCCCTCTTGGCCTATTTAGGACGTAGTGCGGAAACTATTCAAGTGTAGACTTGATAACAGTTATTACGCGATACTACACTCAGACGAGTTTCTCTTGAGAATATTATGGGTCGATGAGTCAGTCATCTTAACCTGTAATATCTGATAGATGGAATTAAGACTCTGGGAACTTTTTAGAACATGATCTACAGGTTTTTATCCTTAGTTCACTCATTTGGGATGGTTCTTACCCAGACTCCATGCCCGTGACTTACAATAAACCCTTGATTCTTGGTTGATCCAATCAAGTCTTGTCAATATCAATGGAACTTGGGTGTTGATAAGGTGTAAACCATAATCCACCAAAATGGATGATTGATCTTGACAATGACTTGATTCATCCCTTGACCTTTGCTTGCCTTGTGTGTGATCCCTTATTTGTGATTGTTGCATTCGTGAATTCATGTGCATCATAACATTCATCACACAAAAATTTGAAGGAACTAAGGTATCATTTGCAAATATTTTCAGACCATGGATTGTGGACGAAGGAACACTAAGAAGTACAGTTTCAGATGTCCCGACTTGAAAGAGTTAAGGAAGATAGCATCTTTTGTATTAGATCCCTTGGACTTCAAACAACGTCATGGGAAGCTTCTGTCCATCTTATCTGTTGATGTGGTCGAAGGACTCTTGAGTGTGCTAGTGCAGTTCTATGATCCTCTCTACCATTGTTTCACTTTCCCAGATTTTCAGCTTGTGCCTACCTTGGAGGAGTATTCTCATCTTTTGGGGATACCTATTTCTTGTAGAGTGCCTTTTAGTGGATTGGAGGAGATTCCCCGATCTAGTATTATTGCTGAAGCACTTCACTTGAAAAAGTCTGAGATAGAGGCTCATTGGGTGAAGAAAGGAGGATTGTTTGGGTTGCCATCTGATTTCCTCATCAAGGAGGCTACTACTTTTGCTCAAGCTGGTAGTGTGGATGCTTTTGAAGCTATCTTTGTATTGCTCATCTATGAATTAGCTTTGTTCCCTAACATTGACGGTTTTGTTGATGTTAACGCCATTAGACTTTTCTTGATCGGGAATCTTGTGCTTACTTTGTTGGGTGATATGTATTTCTCTTTGCATCTAAGGAATTCTAAAGGTGGTGGAACTATTGTCTGTTGTATCCCTCTTTTGTACAAGTGGTTTATTTCGCACTTGCCTCAGACCCCTGCTTTTATGGAGAACAAACAATGTCTAAGGTGGTCTCAGAGACTTATGTCTCTCACTAATGATGATATAGTTTGGTATGATCCATCTTTAAGCAGTTTGCAGATTATTGATTATTGTGGTGAATTCTCTAATGTGCCTCTCGTTGGTACACAAGGAGGAATTAACCACAACCCTGCTTTGGCTCATCGTCAACTTGGGTTCCCCTTGAGAGACAAACCCAATAACATGTTGTTAGAAGGTCTTTTCTATCAAGAGGGTAAAGATCCCCAACATTTGAAGTAGAATATTGTGCATGCTTGGCATAATGTGCATAGGAAAGGAAGATCCGAACTTGGTCCGTGCAATTGTGTAGCTTTGGAAGCTTACACTCTTTGGGTGAAGAAGAGAGCTATGGGGTTGAAGATGCCTTATCCTTGTGAAAGACCTATGTATATGGTTGTGGTTAAGCCATTAACTCTCCCTAACCAAGATGTAGAGGAGTTGGAAGACGCGCTCGCCAAGATGAAGCAAGAGAAGGATATGTGGGAAGAGCGTTTCCGTGCTTTGAGCAAGAAGCATGAAGAGTTGCAGTTGGAATCTAAGGACAAAAATGCACTTATTGAGCTACTTGAAGACCGAGTGACGAAGATACAGAGAGAGCCAGAGGTTTCATATTCTAGCATGCCTCAACCTTCCGTTGCTTGGAAGAAAATTATTGATCAGTTTGTCCTCAAGAAGACTCAGATGGAGGCTTCTTTTGAGACCGAGATCTGTCGCATTCGAAGGAAGTACGCGCCTACAGCCAGATCTTCTGACGATGTTAGGGATCCTTAGGATGACTAGTCTCCTTTTCTCTTGTATTTTTATTTTGGTTTCTGAAATTGTACTCAGTGTAATCCTTCCAATTTATATAAATAAAAAGAGATTGTTGGTCATATCCAAATTGTTGCAATTGCCATTTAAATATATATATATATATATATATATATATATATATATATATATATATATTTATATATATTTTATTTTTTTTTTGCAAATGATATAGTAAGTTCGTTGAAAAATAAAAATAATCAAGCATTGCATTTCATGCATCATTTTTATAAGCAGGTTCTCGCCAGATGTCTGATTGGTGTTTCTTCTGTGCTGAAGCCAAGCCGACTCACCGGTACAATACCCGAGCCAATCATCTGAAAATCATGGAGCATCTAGAGAAAGAGAACAGAGAGCTGAAGGACGAGATCGCCCGCCTGACTGCCATGATGGAGTCAGTTCATGCTGCTTAGAATCAAGCTTCTCCAACGCCTGCAACTCCTCCCGCGAGGACTGTTACTTCAGAGGTGACTACCTCTACTATGCCTACTGCTACTACTCACTTCGTGCCGAATATTCCTGTCGGATTCCCATGGGGAATGCCGCCCAACATTGTGCCTGAAGGCTTTGAGCCTACATTTGCTTACATGCCGACATCTAGCTCGGTCATGTCCATGCCACCTCTCATTGTGCATACTTTTCCTCGCGTGGAGGATACCATATATCATTCTAAGCCGTCTGAAGGTCCGGATGTGTATGAGAAGATGGACGAGATGAAAGATCAGTTTCTTGAGCTGCACAAGGAATTGAAGACTCTAAAAGGTAAAGATTTGTTTGGAAAGAGTGTTGTTGAATTGTGCTTAGTGCCCAACGTCAAGATCCCGGTGAAGTTCAAAGTGCCTGACTTTGAAAAGTATAAGGGGAACTCTTGTCCGCTCAGTCATCTTGTGATGTATGCCCGCAAGATGTCTACTCAGACCGACAATGATCAATTTCTTATTCACTACTTCCAAAATAGTTTGACCGGTGATGCGCTTCGTTGGTACATGGGGTTGGACCGTGCTAGCATTCGCACTCTCAACAACTTGGGGGAGGATTTTGTGAAGCAATACAAGTATAATGTGGACATGGCGCCGGATAGAGACCAGTTGAGGTCCATGTCTCAGAAGGACAAAGAGACATTTAAAGAATACGCGCAAAGATGGAGGGAGTTGGCTGCCCAGATCACTCCTCCTTTGGAGGAGAAAGAGATGACAAAAATCTTCTTGAAAACTCTGAGTTCATTTTATTATGAACGCATGATCGCTAGTGCCCTCAGTGACTTTACCGAAATGGTAAACATGGGGATGAGACTTGAGGAAGGAGTCCGTGAGGGACGAATGTCAAGAGATGAGGCGTCAACAAGCAAGAGATATGGTAGCAACTTTGGTAAGAAGAAAGATAGTGAGACCAACACAGTAATCAGTGGGAGGCAGAGGAGGCCTCAGATCAGAAGGAATCCACCACCCCGTCAACATCATCATCATCAAGTGTCATCAGTAATTCTGGTATTTTCTAATCAACAAGAAACACCAATTCAACCGCAATAACATCAACATCAACAACAACAACCGCAACAACATCAACGTCAACAACAACAACCACAACAAAGAACGAACACCTACAACAACAACAATACCAACAACAATTATCATCAGCGGAACTTTGAGAGGAAGAAGGTCTCTTTTGACCCAATTCCTATGTCATATGCAGAGTTGTATCCCTTGCTAGTTCTCAAGAACTTAATTCAACCGAGGAACCCACCGCAGATCCCAGAACCACTTCCCTAGTGGTATAAACCTGAGCTCCGTTGTGATTTTCATCAAGGAGCACCCAAACATGATATTGAAAACTGCTATCCATTGAAGTATGAGGTTTAGAAGCTAATGAAGAGTGGTATGGTGTCCTTTGAGGACCGCGCGCTAAATGTGAAAGCGAACCCTTTGCCCGCTCATGGGAACTCTTCAGTGAATATGGTGAACGGTTGTCCTGGAGAATTCAAGGTTTATGATGTCCGGTTTATCCGAAGATCCTTGGTGCAGATGCACAAGGATATTTGTTTGGTGAGTGACTGTGAACATGACCATGATGGTTGTTTTGTTTGTAGTGTGAACCCAAAAGGGTGTGTTGTAGTGAAAAGGGACATCCAACGTCTGATGGATGAAGGCATGATCCAAATTGTACAATCCCGTCATGTAGATGACGACGTCAATGTCATAGTGCCCATTTTCAAACAACAAGAGTGGTTGGTAATTCAATATGACAGCAGCAACAATAATAATGTCAGTCAAAGATCAGTATTGCCATTGGTAATACGGTTAACGGACCCAGTCCCATATTCATCTGATAAGGCTGTACCGTACCAGTACAATGCTACAATGATGAATAATGGTCAAGAGGTCCCTTTACCTATGACTAGTTCAGTAGTGAGCATTGTTGATGTAACGAAGGTGACTCGTAGTGGACGACTGCTTGGGTCGGTGTTCCCAAAAGAAAAAAAACGATTGTTGGTAAGAAGGCGGAGGTGCCTAATGTAGATCCGATTGGCATTTCAAAAGATAAGTCTGGTGAATCCAGCAACTTGAAAGCCAATGATAATGATGAGGTACTCCGACTGATAAAGAGGAGAGAGTTTAATATGGTGGAGCAGTTGCTCCAAACCCCCTCAAAGATCTCAGTGTTGTCTCTGCTTTTGAATTCCGAAGCGCACAGAGAAGGATTACAGAGAGTTCTTGAACAAGCATTCGTGGAGCATGATGTTATTGTGGATCAATTTGATCACATTGTGACTAACATCACTTCTTGCAACAATCTCAGCTTTTGCGACGAAGAACTCCCTAAAGAGGGCAGAAACCATAACCTGGCTTTGCATATTTCAATGAACTGCAAGGAAGATGCTTTGTCAAAAGTGCTTGTTGACACCGGTTCATCACTGAATGTGCTTCCGAAGTCAACCTTGTCAAAGTTATCTTACCAAGGAGCGCCCATGAGGTATAGTGGTGTAATCGTCAAAGCTTTTGATGGTTCACACAAAACAGTAATTGGTGAAGTGGACCTTCCAGTCAAGATATGTCTGAGTGATTTTCATATTACTTTTCAAGTAATGGATATCCACCCGGCCTATAGTTGTTTATTAGGAAGGCCATGGATTCATGAGGCGGGAGTTGTTACCTCCACCTCTGCATCAGAAATTGAAATTTGTCAAGAATGGTAAGCTTGTGATTGTTGAAGGAGAGAAGGCGTTGTTGGTTAGCCACATGTCATCTTTCTCGTATGTTGAGGCTGAGGATGAGGTTGGAACTCCGTTCCAAGCCTTATCTATTGCTGTTGAGAAGAGAGTTGGGGAACCTATGTCATCATTAAAAGATGCTCAGAAGATTGTTGAAGAGGGTACTGTTGATCAGTGGGGGCGCATGGTAGAGGTCTCCGACAATAAGGGCAGAACCGGTTTGGGGTTCCAGAAAGGCTCATCAATTGCAAGATCTGAAGATATGCAACTCAAATTCCGTAGCGGAGGGTTCATTCATGGCAATGAACAACACTTAGCTGCTGCGCTAGAGGATGACGACGAGGAAGACGACACCAACTTTGTAACGCATGGAAAGATGTGCAACAATTGGACTATTGTTGATATTCCTGTTATTTTGCATCGATCTAAGTAATTGCTTTTATATTTTAAAAACCTTCTCCTATGCCTAAGGGAGAAGTGAACATTGTTTGGGCATTTTAAATTGATCATTAATAAAATTAATTCTATTCATCCACATCTTTGATGTTTGTTTTTACTTTTTGCTTTATTCTTAAAATGGTAATAACAAAAAACATAAATAAACAATATAATTGTCCATCTGCATAATATTTGGTCACAAATTCACTTCTCTAAAATCAAAATATCAAATCATTATGTAGGTTGGTTCCTAACCCCATTGAATACAATGATCCTTCTCCTTCTCCAAATTTTGAATTCCCTGTGTTTGAGGCCGAGGAGGAAAGTGATGTAGAAGTGAGTGATGAATTGTCTCGTCTTCTTGAGCAAGATGAAAAGATTATTCAGCCGTTTGAAGAGCAGATTGAGCTAGTCAACTTGGGTTCCGAAGATGATGTGAAGGAAGTCAAGATTGGGTCTCGACTGTGTCCAGATGTCAAGAAGGGGTTGATTGATCTTCTTCAAGAGTATTCAAATGTATTTGCATGGTCCTATTAAGACATGCCTGGTTTGGATTCTGAGATTGTGGAGCATAGATTGCCGTTGAAACCAGAATGCCCGCCAGTCAAGCAGAAATTGAGAAGAACGCATCATGATATGGATGTGAAGATCAAAGAGGAAGTGCAGAAGCAGATTGATGTCGGTTTCCTTGTAACCGCTGAGTATCCACAATGGGTGGCCAATATTGTGCTTGTGCCGAAGAAAGATGGAAAAGTCCGCATGTGTGTTGACTATCGAGATTTGAATAAAGCCAGTCTGAAGGATGATTTTCCTCTACCACACATTGATATATTGGTAGACAATACTGCTAAATTCAAAGTCTTTTCGTTTATGGATGCATTTTCCGAATATAATCAGATCAAGATGGCACCCGAATATATGGGGAACATTTTGTTATAGAGTGATGCCTTTCGGTCTAAAGAGTGCTGGTGCAACTTACTAGAGAGCAATGACTACTCTTTTTCATGATATGATGCATAAAGAGATTGAAGTATATCTCGATAACATGATTGCTAAATCAATTGATGAAGAGGAACATGTTGAACATTTGTTGAAGCTATTCCAGTGTTTGAGAAAGTATAAACTCTGCTTGAATCCCAATAAGTGTACTTTTGGTGTTTGTTCTGGTAAGTTGTTGGGCTTTATTGTAAGCGAGAAGGGTATTGAAGTTGATCCTGCCAAGGTCAAAGCAATACAAGAGATGCCTACGCCTAAAACTGAGAAGCAAGTCAGAGGTTTTCTCGGCCGCTTGAATTATATTTCTAGATTTATTTCCCACATGACTGCCACATGTGCGCCTATATTCAAGCTTC
This sequence comes from Lathyrus oleraceus, assembly GCF_024323335.1. Lineage (NCBI taxonomy): Eukaryota > Viridiplantae > Streptophyta > Magnoliopsida > Fabales > Fabaceae > Lathyrus > Lathyrus oleraceus. Next base: position 341,244,689 of record NC_066581.1, read on the forward strand.
TTCGGAAAGATCAGTCTTGTGATTGGACCGAAGATTTCCAGAAAGCTTGTGATAGTATCAAGGAATATTTGCTTGAGCCTCCGGTTTTGTCTCCCCCTGTTGAAGGAAGACCGTTGATCATGTATTTGACTGTATTTGACTGTATTCGAAGATAGTATGGGTTGTGTTCTTGGTCAGCAAGATAAGATTGGAAAGAAAGAATTTGCAATTTACTACCTCAGTAAGAAGTTCACCGACTGTGAGACTCGGTATTCGATGCTTGAGAAGACTTGTTGCATATTGGCTTGGGCTGTTAAGCGTCTGCGTCAGTATATGTTGAATCATACCACTTGGTTGATATCCAAAATGGATCCAATCAAGTATAGTTTTGAGAAGCCTGCTTTAACTGGGAGGATTGCCCGTTGGCAGATGTTGTTATCAGAGTATGATATCAAATACCGATCTCAGAAAGCAATTAAAGGTAGTATCTTGGCTGACCATTTGGCTCACCAACCGATTGAAGATTATCAGTCAATGCAGTATGATTTTCCTAATAAAGAGATTTTGTACTTGAAAATGAAAGATTGTGATGAACCATTGCTTGAAGAAGGGCCAGAACCTGGTTCCCGTTGGGGCATGGTATTTGATGGAGCTGTTAATCAGTATGGTAATGGCATTGGGGCAGTGATTATTACTCATCAAGGCACGCATCTACCTTTTACAGCTAGATTGACTTTCAAGTGTACAAACAACATGGAAGAGTATGAAGCTTGCATTATGGGGCTTGAAGAGGCCATGAATCTCAGAATCAAGTATTTGGATGTCTTCGGTGATTCGGATTTGGTTGTGAATTAAATCAAAGGAGAATGGGATACGAATCAACCCGGTTTGATACCATATAGAGATTATGCGAGGATGATTTCGACTTTCTTTACAAAAGTTGAGTTTCATCATATCCCTCAAGATGAAAACTGGATGGCAGACGCTCTTGCAACATTGGCGTCGATGATTGTAGTGAAGTATTGGAATGAAGTTCCCAATTTATTTATAATGTGTCTTGATAGGCCAGCTCATGTGTTTGCTGTTGAAGAAATCAAAGACGAGAAGCCATGGTATTACGACATCAAATGTTTCCTCCAAAGTCAGATTTACCCGCCTGGGGCATCTTTGAAAGATAAGAAGACTTTGAGAAAATTATCCGGTAATTTTTACTTGAATGGTGATATACTATACAAGAGAAACTTCGACATGGTTTTGCTCAGATGTGTGGATAGACACGAAGCAGACTTGTTGATGACTGAAGTGCATGAAGGTTCCTTTGGTACTCATTCCAATGGACATGCAATGGCAAAGAAGATGTTGCGGGCAGGTTACTTTGGATGACAATGGAATCTGACTGTTCCAAATTTGTGAAGAAGTGCCACAAGTGTCAAATTTATGTTGATAAGATTCATGTTCCTCCGACACTATTGAATGTTATCTCTTCCCTATGGCCCTTCTCCATGTGGGGAATTGATATGATTGGAATGATTGAGCCCAAAGCTTCAAATGGAAATCGTTTCATTTTAGTGGCAATTGACTACTTCATAAAATGGGTTAAAGCGGCATCATATGCAAATGTGACCAAGCAAGTTGTTGTAAGGTTTATCAAGAATCAAATTATATGTCGTTATGGTGTGCCAAGTAAGATCATTACTGACAATGGATCAAACTTGAATAACAATATGGTGGAAGCTCTTTGCAAAGACTTCAAGATTGCACATCATAATTCTTCTCCCTACAGACCCAAGATGAATGGGGCTGTTGAAGCTGCGAACAAGAACATCAAGAAGATCATTCAGAAGATGGTTGTCACGTATAAAGATTGGAATGAGATGCTCTCTTTTGCTTTACATGGGTATCGTACATCCATCTGCACTTAAACAGAGGCAACGCCTTTCTCTCTTGTATATGGTATGGAAGCAGTGCTCCCCGTAGAGGTTGAGATTCCTTCATTGTGTGTGCTCATGGAAGCCAAGTTGACTGAGGCTGAATGGTGTCAGACCAGGTTTCATCAGTTGAATTTGATTGAAGAGAAGAGATTGATTGTCATATGTCATGGTCAGTTATATCAGCAGAGGATGAAGAAAGCTTTTGATAAAAAGGTCAGACCTCGAGTGTTCAGAGAAGGTGACCTTGTGCTCAAGAAGATTTTGATGTTCAAGCCAGATTCCAGAGGAAAATGGACTCCTAATTATGAAGGCACATATGTTGTTAAGAGAGCATTTTCACGCGGTGCTTTGATTCTTACAACAATGGATGGTGAAGAGTTCACTCGTCCTGTGAACGCAGATGCAGTCAAGAAATACTTTGCCTAAAAAAATAAAAGAACAGCTCGCTAAGTTGAAAACCCGAAAGGGAGGCTTAGGAAAAAATGAGCGTCTCGATGGATTGAAAACCCGAAGGGGCGATCCAGGAAAAAATTAGAGACATAAAACAGAAAGAATTTCCCGATAAGTTGAGTACCCCAGCTTAGGGAAACTTATGCAAAAATTAGGGATTATGGCAAGTAACTGCATTCTACTGATCTTCAGTGTTTTGAAGACTTGTTTGAGCATAAGGGTTGACATCAGTTCATCCCCAGCAGCGGTCAAGAGCCCAGTGGATATCGAGAGTTGGTAAAAGGATTAAGGATCATTTGTATTCAATGTACCCCTTTTTCCATGTAAATTACCATTTTCAACTTTGTAAAAATCCATGGAGTCTTGTCATTTACAGACTACCATTCCATTAAATAAAGTTGAGCTTTTATCCAAATTGTTTCTACTCTTATTTACTTTAGCCAATAGTTTTAAATTTTATTATGATCATTTTGAAATTAAATTTTTAAATCAAAATCAAGTTTTTTCTTAAATATATAAAAGCAAGAATTTTTCCAAAGCAAGTAAAAGGAATATCAACAATATTTCAATGGATAGCAAGCCCTTAAGTGCGAAACATCAGAGGTTCCCCAAGCAGTTAATCCTTCGAGTATCCCTAGACGTTTGTGTTGATTCAGTTCCTCGGCGGAGTGTTTGATCCTCAGTGGAATTCCTTTCCTCGTCCCCAACTGAGTTGGTTGATTCAGGTACCCTGCGGCGTGTTGTTTTCCCCGACAGAGTTTCTTCCATCCCCAACGAAGTTCGTATTTCCTCAGCAGGGTTGATCTTCAGAGATGGTTGATCTTCCCCAGTAGATCGCATTGGTTTCCCCACCAATCGCCATTCAACTTGCTCCCAGTCAGAGTTTCCTCCTGGTTTTTGAGCAACTTTTGTTATGATTATTCTCTATAGGGTTGTCTCCCATTTTTATGGTGTTGACCTAAAATTCCCCACAGATTGGATGTTCTGTCCTCAACAGATCTTCTCCTTCCCTAGCTAGGTTTGAACCTTTGGGATGTTGATCTCTTTGTTCTCCAGCAGTTGTCTCCATATTTTGCGGATTAACCGAGGATTGTACCGATGGTTCAAATTCTTTGTGACACCTTTGTATCCTTTGTGATCGTTTTGTCAGCATAATCATCATATATACATATACATATACATTCATATAATTTCATAATTGCATATCCTACATCTTCATATTTGATTTGTTTGAGATTCTTATTCTCTATTATGGCGGTATTTTATCCCCATACCAAATCTGGCGTCTGTCCTCCTTCAATTGTAGAGTGTCAGCCCCTTGAGCAGAAAGACTTTAACCTTTCTTCTTTTCCCCACTGAGTTTGTTTCCTCATGGATGGTTATTATTTCAGTTTCCTCCCTAGTTGATTTTCTGGATGGAATTACTCCCCTTGAGTTATGTCCTCATTGGGTTGAGTCTTGATTGACCGTCTTCTTTCTAGCTCTTACCTAGATAGATGCTTTGGTCCCTTGAGAGTCTATTACCTAGTAACTGGTAATATTATTCTTAGTTTGCAGTTTGTTACTTCTTGCCCAATACCCGGGAAAAGTACCCCTGTTTTTCTCCTCAGTAGAGTCCCTAGTGGATCTATTCCCCAGGAAGTATATCCTTGATATGTTCATCCTAACCGGTGACAAATATCTTTCTTTCCCCTGCCTGAGTCTATCCTTGATATGTTCACTTTAACCGGTGATGGGTATTCTCATTCTTTTGGTATTCTACCCAGTAAAAAGGTAGTTGTAATCCCTACTTTGTTCCCCAGAGAGTTAATCCTTGATATGTTCATCTTAACCGATGACAGGTTTTCTTCTCCTTGTGGTTTTCTACCCAGTAACCTGTAGTTGTAAATCCTACTTTTTTCCTGTGCGGAGTCTATCCTTGATATGTTCATCCTAACCGGTGGCAGATTTTCTCTTCTATGGTATTCTATCCAGTAAATGATAGATATAATCCCTATTTTTGCTCCTCATCAGAGTCGATCCTTGATATGTTCATCCTAACCGATGACGGGTCTTCTCTTTAGTTGGTTTTCTACCCAGTAACCGGTAGTTGTAAATCCTACTTTGTCCCCTATTCATAGTCTATCCTTGATATGTTCATCCTAACCGGTGACCGATTTTCTCTTTGATTGGTTTTCTACCCAGTAGTCGGTAGTCGTAAATCCTATTTTCCTCCTCGCAAAGTCTATCCTTGATATGTTCATCCTAACCGGTGACGAATTTTCTCTCCGATGGTCTTCTATCCAGCAGTCGATAGATGTAATCCCTTTCTGTTCAGTTGGTATATCCTTGATATGTTCATCCTAACCGATGACGGGTATCCTCCTTGACATTTCCAAGAAAGTCTATCCTTGATATGTTCATCTTAACCGGTGACGAATTTTCTTCCCTATCGAGTTTATCCTTGATATGTTCATCCTAACCAATGACGGATACTCTCACCCTTGGTCTTCTGCCCAGTAACTGCTAGTTGTAAATCCTATCTTTTTTGCAATTTTTCCCAGCAAGGCTATTCTTACCCAGTAACCGGTAATGAATTTCCCCTCCTGGCGATCCTCAGCGAGTCATCCTTGATATGTTCATCCTAATCGATGACGGATGTTCTCTCTGTCAGATCTTTATTATCTCCTTACCCAGTAACCGGTAGTGGATAATAGATTTTTGCTCCTCATGTGTTGAAGTTTATTTTCTCCCCAGTTGAGTTGAGTGCGCATTTCCTTGATGAAATTGCTTTTCCCCTGCATGATTTGAGTACCTCAGTTTTATCCTGACTTACTCATGTCCCCTGCAGATGTTGTTTGTCCCCTGGCTGAGTCTTTCCATTTTATATGGATGTGCTCAAGTCCCCCAGTAGTTTTTAAGTCGTAGTCTGGCCTACGCATAACCCCTCCCCCCCCCCTCCAGAGTCTCTATCTCCCCAGTGAGTTTTCCTTACGGAAAGCATAATACTCCTGCGGATTTTCGGTCTCTCTGATCCCTTTTTTCCTTTGTGGCAATATTTTCCCACAGAGCATTAACTTTTGCATTCATGTCACATGCATCATGAGGTCTCTTAGGGACCAAAATTTGTTTCTCTATGTTGTTATTTAATCCCATTCTACTGAGTCGACATGAAGATTTTAACCTTCACCTCCTCAGTTAGAATGTTCTTAAATAGGGGCAACTGTAAGACCCTAATTTTGACCCTAAGATCCCTCATGTAACTTCATCATAGGCATTAGCATGGGATCATACCTTGGCATCCTCCTTACCCCTTTTTTTATTGGGTTTGTTTTGGGAGAGATCACCAAGCACTTTGTGATTGTATCATACTTGTATTTTATCATTTCACTAACCAAAATACCCAAAATATGTCTTTGTATTTGCCTAACTCTTTTGTAGGAAAGGCATGATCCCATTGATTCATCAAGTTCACATCTAGGGTTTGAGACCCTCATGAACAAAGATCACAACCAATAATTGATCCAAGAATGGTTATGAGCATCATATATGAGTCCCAATGTTCTCTACATGTTATATTGATCAAGTTTTCTTCAAGAGTGAAGAGGTGATTTGCCTTGGAAACCCTAGTTTGACTGGGTATCTTTAGTAACTTCTCTAACAAGCTATCTCACCAATTAATCAAATTTCTCAAGGGACACTTCAAAATTCATCACCTTATTCATATATGAGCTACCATGAGCCTAGAAGGTCAAGATAATTGGAAGTTAGCAAGTTGGTTGAGGGTGGTTGGCCATATGAATTCATCTGATCAAAACTGGGTCTCCCTAGACCCTATCTCCTACAATTTTTACCATAGGAAAATGATTCCAAGAGCAAACTTACTCTAAATTACATTCCAAAAAACTTTCATGTTGAGACCTAGAGCTATCTTTTCTTGTCAAATCATTTTCTATGTTGAAACTTTATAGGTCATTTTGTCTAAACCCTAATTTGAAAGTCAACTTCCCAAGGCCATAACTTGCTCAATTTTCATGATATGAAAGATTTCCAAGTTTCATAATCAAATTAAATGTGTCTACTTCAACTCTTATGTTTGGAGTGGGATCTAATTCAACTTTTATAAGCATGTGATATGAGGTTACATTATAGGTCATTTTTGACCTATACCATTAATCAAGTGATTTTTCCAAACTTCAAAAATGCATAACTCTATCATTTCAAATCCAAATGACATGAAATTGGTGACCATTTTTAAGGTCTTTGAAAGAGATACAATTTTTGTGAAGACCTTTTTCTTATTTGAAGCTCATATAAAAAGTTAAGCAAGGTGGAACATTGAGACAAATGACTTGACACTTAGAAAAATTTTGATATGTCAAAAATTTCCAAACTTCCACCTCAAATTTCTTCAAGTTAAAAACTCCAAATGGAAAAGTGTTAAACATTAAAGTTGCTCCTCTTGATCTCACCTTTCCAAAGAGCTCAAATTCATCCATTTTGGACAAGGAATGCATAGGTTGCGCATGGCATGAACATGGTGTCATCACTTGGCAAGAATCAAACTTCAAATCTTCATTAAACTTGCCTTGCAATCCAAGTTGAATTTAGACTATCTCACACTCATTTGTGGACTTAGGGCAATGATTTTATGGGCCTATGCGTGCCCATGCACCCATGCATCATCAATACCAAATTTGGAAAGTGGATTTCAAGTGTGCAAAAAGCAATGCATTCAGCTATAAATAGAGCCTCATATGCTTAGCATTTCACACACATTCGTGCCAGCTTTGATCCCTTTCCTCTAACCCTCACATTATAAAGGATAATCATGAGAAATTCACTTGAATTTGAGTTTGAATTTCCACTGTTTTGAAATTCAAATCTCCAGGGATCCATAACCTTTTGAGCATTCAGTCCTTCTTCTGCAAGCATTTGGAGTGAGATCAAGCATGAGCAAGAGCAAGATCAGTTGAATCCAGACCTCCATTGAAGGTATTTTCCAGAAATTTTGATCTCTTTGATTCTCCCTAATTCTTGCTCAATTCTATTGATTCTTTGGTTGTCTGAAGTCCTACCAATGTAGGCAAGAAGATTGAGTTGCTTTGAGGCCAAATCGAAGCAACTCAGTTCATGTACCTCAAATTTCAACTCCATGCATCTCTCAATATACTTGGAGTTAGAGTGAATTGAGGCTAGATTCGAACTCAATGCCATTTTTACTTTGAAATCATGTCCTTGTTTTTAATTTTTGTGATGGTTATGATTGAACCAATCCGGCGAGGTTCGCCGGAAAAGACAACCGGTCCTTGACCGCCGGTGGTGTGCTGGATGGTTATGAGCCATAGGATCCATCTAATTTGTTTTAATCCTAAGCGTTCCTTTTGAATACCAATTGTGTAGCGCGCTGACTTAGGTGCACGGTGGAACGCGTGTTTTGATCCACTTGATTTGCCACCTCAATTAATGAGGGAGATCAAGTGGCCCACGTTTTTTCTGATATTTTAATTTTCATTTTAATTGCTTTATTTTCAATAATTCATATTAAATTTAATATTGATCCAAAAAATATGGGACTTTCACCAAAAAAATTCAAATATTTTCCTCTTTCATATTCTGAATTAAAATTATTTTTTGGATCATTATTAATATTTTTCATGAATTAATTGATTTTGCATTTGTTTTTAATTGTTTAAAAATATTTTTAAATGTCCAAAAAGTATGAAATTTTTTCTCCAAGGTCCTTTGACCTTGTTTGACCTATGATAAATCTCACGGCGATTTCTTTGGTGTTTTGATGAGATTTTAGGAATTGGACAAACCATATTTAATTTAAATTCACTATTTTAGTATTTTTAATTTGAATAAATGCCAAATAAATTTGTTGACCAATTGTGATGACTTGTTTATGTTTGACTCTTATTGTTAGGCCTTGGTCAAGGTTGATTTGACTTTGTCAAATAAATATCATTGGATTTAGGGGATTGATGGAATGTACAATCCATCTCCCAAAATGAATGAATGATATTAATTTGGTAAAAGTCCTCCTTTGACCAATTTGTGTTTTGATCCATTCCCCTCCCACTTCATCTTACTCCCCTTCTTCATTCATTCATTCCATTTGGCCTATGATATCTCAAAATCCTAAGGCTAGTTGATTGAAAAAATTAACATGAGTATGGATGAGATTAGGCCACACCTTTTGCATATTCTTTTTGTATGTGGTATGTTTCATGAGAATAGTTCATAATACTATGTATCTACCTTGCATTAACACCAAAATTTTATTTCCCGACCTCAAATAATTGTGACTTTTACATAGGTTTAATTACGATTGCTTAACATAACGCTAAATTTGTGACATAAAAGGCATAAGCATTCTAGTTAGTGAGATTGTAAGTCTCCCCTCTTTCATGGTATTATGTGGAAACCTGGACTTTTTTCCTTCCTTTGGAAGATGCCTTGGTTCAAGGATCCATGCTAGTGATAAGTGGGTTGAGTGTTCTCCAAAGAATGACTTCAATTAAAAAGCAAAACCAAAGCAATACTAACTTCTAACCTATTAACTCCTAACTCTTAATTTCAAGTCCTTTACTTTAATGCCATTTAATTCTAGCTTTGATTCATTTGCCATTGTTCATATCATTCTAATTGTTTATGTTAATGCAATTTTCACTTTGTCCATATAGACCATATTGTGTGATATATTTTGTTTGTGTATACTTTGTTTGCTTGTGTGGTCTTTGACCATTAATGTACATAATAACAACAAAAACCTAAAAAACTTTTGTGTGGACTGTTAGTTTGATCTTGGACAAATGGACTTATAATTTAGGAAACATTCCTATGCTAAAGGACTTGGCCAATGCCAACTTGTTGAAGAACCAAGTGCTTGCAATTTGAAACTTCATCTGATACATCATTCAAGATCCTTTTGAGTTTATCTGCAACATGATCATTGTGAAGTTGTTATTTTGAACCAGTGACTTGTGGAATTCATCTGTTACATGGGCTACTTTGAGGAAGATCATGGAATGGATAAGCTTGGATGTGGCTATCTTTATTTGATGCCTTGATCTTCAAGATAATATAATTGTGCAATTCTGTGTTGTTTTATTCAAAAAGTCCAAGGGAGTTCTGGGTTTCTATTGACATTCTTGTCTATTGGATTGCTACCCATTTGGTCAGATCTTTTCAACTCTAAACTTTTAATTTTTGTACATAGGATAGTCTCTTCATCTTCTCCCCATTTCTTTAATTTCAAAATCTCTCCCTCCATTTTTTAAAATCTTCTTTGTGTGAACAACTTTTGTTCTAAACTTTGACCACTTTGCAAAAATATAGAAACTTTGGCCTTATGCCATTGGATTTTCAAACTTCTTTTTTTAAATCAAAACTTGTAAATAAACTTAACTATACTTGACCTAAACTTTCAAAAGCCAAAAAGAACTAACTCATTCAAACCATTTTAGGCCTTTGTGTCTTTCAAAACTTAAATTTTGTTAAAAGTAATGCATCCACTTCGAAATTTGTATCACGAACTACGAGGTTTTGATCCCTCATTTTCATGTTGGTACGTAGGCACAAGACCAAAGGTCTTGTCAAACACAAAAATATAATTAATAAATTCTTTTCTCATCCCCCCATTCTATTTGTTTGTAAACATCACTTTATACCAAGTACATATGCATACAAAAAGGGCTCCCTAGGAGTACCTAGGACACTTTGCGTGCTAACACCTTCCCTCTGTGTAACCAACCCCCTTACCTGTAATCACTGACATTTTATTAGTTTTGATTTGAAAACTTCTTACTTTTTGGGTTTTGTTCGTACTTTTTCCTTTTTCCCTTGGAAACAATAAAAGCGCGGTGGCGACTTGTAATACCCTAATTTTCACCCTAAGATCCCTCATGACATCATATCATTGTTCATTGCATTTTGCCTCAATGATCATAGCATCTTGGCTCCCTTACCCTTGGGTTGGGACTTGTGTGAGTTGGTTTGAGACCACCAAGCATGCTTGAATTGTATATTATTGCTTTTCTTATTTTGTTTACTAACCAAAAGCACAAAAATATGTCACTAACTTGTTTTGTTTTGAAGCTCAAGCAGTCATGTGATCCAAGGGCTCCCTTAGAGTACTAAGGATGTTTTGGGTGCTTAAAACCTTCTCATTGCATAACCAACCCCCTTACCCAGATCTCTGACATTTTTATTAGTTTTTGATTTGATAAAACTTCTCGGTTTTTGTTCGCTTTCTAACCTTTCCTTTGGATAAATAGAAGTACGGTGGTGACTCGAATTGTATGATTTACTTTTGATTTAGTCAATAAATCTAAAGGTAACGAATACCTCGCTACAAAAAAGTGGCGACTTTGCTGGGGACTGAATTAACATTACTTCCTAGTGGGTTTAGCCTACTTTTTGCTTTGTTGTATTGTATGCTTATATTATTTGTGACATATTTTGGTGCAAATTTGGGATGATTGTATTGTTTGTAATGAATGATTTGCTTGATATATCAATTGCTTGTGTGCTTGGTGGTCTCTTGTGAGATGAGTTCTATCCTCGAACTCGAGTGCACTTATGATAGGAGAATGGCATAGTCTTGTTGACTTGTGTGGAGTTATTCCTTAGCAAGTTGACTTGCAAGCCCATTCACTTGGTGGAGGTTATGTTGGGATCAATAATGTCACACGAGTAGTCGTGGTTAGGCATTACTCTTTCCAATATAGACCTTAGAAGCCAAGGACCTTAGATTACCTAGCCCATCTTGGCCTGTTTTAGGACGTAGTGCGAAGATCGTTCAAGTGTAAGATTTGATACGATTGTTACGCGATACTACACTTATAAGAGTCTCTCTTGAGAATATTTTTGGAGTACGAGTAGTCGTTTATCCGATAATATCCGAAAGATGGGATGATGACTATGGGAACCTCTTGTAGAACATGATTGTCAGGTTTAACCATAGTACACTCCCATTGGGTGGTTCTTAACCGAGACTCCATGCTCGTGACTTGCAACAAACCCTTGATTCGCGGTTGATCCGTTCTCGTATATCCTTAATATCAATGGAACTTGGGTGTTGATAAGGTGTAAACCATAATCCGCCAAAATGGATGATTGATATTAAGGATGACTTGATCCATCCCGTGACCTTTGTTTGGTGTAACTTGCTTGATCCTTCAGTGTGATTGTTGCATCCATGCATTCATGCATTCATACACATCCATATCATCAGCAATGAGAAAATCTCAAGGAACCTAAGAGGTCTATTTGCAAATTTTCAGACATGGATAAGCAAAGAAGGAATACAAAGAAGTACAGTTTCAGACAACCCGACTTGAAAGAGTTAAGGAGTTTGACATCCTATGTATTAGATCCCTTGGAGTTCAAAGCTCGCCATGGGAAGCTTCTGTCTATTCTTGCTACTCAGGTGGATGAAGGTCTGATGAGTGTGTTGGTGCAGTTCTATGATCCCTTTTACCGTTGCTTCACTTTCCCGGATTTCCAGCTTTTGCCTACACTTGAGGAGTATGCCTATCTTGTGGGTATACCTATCTTAGATCAGCTGTCATTCAGTGGCTTGGAGAGAGTTCCTTCTTCCCAAGAGATTCCTGATCTGTTGCACATAGATGTATCTGATATTGGTGCTCATATGACTACCAAAGGTGGAATTCAAGGTCTCCCATCTGATTTCCTCATTACTCAAGCTACTCTGTTTGGGAAGGCCATGAGTGAGGATGCTTTTGAAGCCATATTTGTACTTCTCATCTATAAGCTAGTGTTATTCCCCAACATCGACAATTTTGTGGATGTGAACGCTATTAGGATTTTCTCTACTCTTAATCCCGTTCCAACTCTGTTGGGTGACACTTATTTCTCTTTGCATATGAGGAATGCAAAGGGTGGTGGTCCCATTGTGTGCTGTTTGCCTCTGTTGTACAAGTGGTTTATTTCGCACTTGACACGAACGCTCGCCTTCAAGGAGAACAAAGGATATCTACGGTGGTCCACGAGACTTATGTCTCTCACTAATGATGATATCTTTTGGTACAACCGTGTGTATGATGGTGTGCAGATTATTGATTCTTGTGGTGAATTCTCCAATGTGCCTCTTCTTGGTACATGTGGTGGAATTAACTGCAACCCTATTTTGGCTCGCCGTCAGCTTGGGTTCCCCTTAAAGGATAAACCTAATAACATTTTTTTAGAAGGTGTGTTCTTTCAAGAGGGTAAAGATCCCCAAAACTTGAAGGGCAGAATGGTCCGCGCTTGGCGCAAGATTCATAGGAAGGGAAGGAAAGAGCTTGGTCCGAGTAATTTTTCCAAATGTTTGCAAATAGATCTCTAAAAAAGTTCCTCAAATAAAAATAAATCATATGCACAAACATTGCATGCATCATATGCATAAGTAGGTTTTGTTCATGGCTTCTTGATCAGTGGTCTAACTCTGTGTTCTTCATTTATTTTGAAGACAAACTGACGCACCGGTACAACACCAGGGCCAATTCTTCAAAGCTGATGGATCACCTTGAGCAAGAGAACAGAGAACTTAAGGAGGAGGTAGCTAGGTTGACTGCTCTGATGGAGTCATTCCTGGCCGCCCAAAGTCAGTCTTCTCCAACACCTGCGACTCCTCCCCAGAGGACGGTCATCTCAGACGCAGCTTCCTCTACCGTGTCTACCGCCACTGCTCATTTTGCTCCGTCTGCTATGCCAGCCGGGTTCCCCTGGGGGATGCCCGCGAATTTTGTGCCAGAGGGTCTTGCTCCGACCTTTGCTTCTATGCCGGCATCTAGCCCGGTCCTTGCTGTGCCACCTCCCGTTGTGCACACGTTACCGAGAGTCGATGACACCATTTATCATTCTGAGCCATCTGAGGGCCCAGATGTTTATGAGAAAATGGATGCTATGAATGACCAATTCCTTGAGCTGCACAAGCAACTGAAGACTCTAAGAGGGAAAGACCTCTTCGGTAAATTTGCTGTTGAGTTGTGCCTCGTGCCAAATGTCAAGATCCCTATCAAGTTCAAAGTACCTGACTTTGAAAAGTATAAGGGAAACACTTGCCCTCTCAGCCATCTTGTAATGTACGCACGCAAGATGTCAACTCAGACTGACAACGATCAACTACTCATCCACTATTTCCAAGACAGCCTATCCGGTGCCGCACTCAGATGGTATATGGGTCTGGATAGTACGAACATTCGCTCCTTCAATGACCTTGGCGAAGCTTTCGTCAAGCAGTACAAGTACAACATTGATATGGCTCCCGATAGGGACCAGCTGAGGGTTATGTCCCAGAAGGAGAAGGAAACATTCAAGGAGTACGCCCAGAGGTGGCGTGAATTGGCCGCATAGATTGTGCCCTCACTCGAAGAGAAGGAAATGACCAAGATCTTTCTGAAGACCTTGAGTTCATTTTATTACGAGAGGATGATTGCTAGTGCTCCCTCAGACTTCACCGAAATGGTGAACATGGGGATGAGACTAGAGGAAGGAGTCAGGGAAGGACACCTGACCAGAGATGAAGGTTCTTCTGCAAATCGTTATGGGGCTTTTTCAAAGAAGAAAGAGGGAGAGGCACATGTTATGTCTTCCCATGTAAAGCGAAGACCCTCTGTGAAGAGGAAGATTGTGCGTCCTGCCAGTAAACCAGCACCAGGTGGCTCATATAGCACCTGCCTTCAGGGAAACTCAACATTATCAGCATCAACAACATCAACATCAACAATATCAACAACAACAGCATCGTCCGCAACAGCAAGTCTACCAGCCTCGAAACAACAACAATACCAGCACTAGCTATGATAGGAAGAGGGTCACTTTCGACCCAATTCCAATGACTTATGTTGAGCTCTATCCATCGCTGATAGATAGGAAGTTGATCACTTCACGTGGCCCACCTGCTGTACTGACCAATCCTCAGTGGTGGTACAAGCCTGAGTTACACTATGTTTATCATTCCGGTGCTCCCGAACATGATGTGGAGAACTGTTATCCCCTGAAGACCAAGGTTCAAGACCTTGTGAGGAGTGGGATTTTATTTTTCGAGGACGTAGGTCCAAACGTAAAGAAGAACCCATTGCCCGAGCATGGGAAATTTGCTGTAAATATGGTCCAGGGTTGCCCTAGCAAGTACAAAGTCCGGTATGTCAGTCATATCAGGCAGTCGTTGGTCGAGATGCATAGACTATTATGTGGATACAGTCACTACGAGCATGACCATGACAAATGTCGTGTGTGCACTGTCAACGAGAGAGGATGCCGCCAAGTCAGGAAGGACATCCAAGAGATGCTGGATCAGGGTGTGATCGAGATACTTCAAAATCGTGATGAGGATGAAGTAAATGTTATATCGCCTGTATTCAAAATACCTGAACCTATTGTTGTCAGATATGATGGCAGCAAGAAAAAGGTTTCTCCATCTCTTATTATCAAGCCAGCAGGCCCTGTCCCGTACTCTTCAGATAAAGTTGTTCCCTACCGATATAACGCGGTCACGTTAGAAGATGGGAAGGAGGTGTCGTTACCCTCCACCTCTGTTACAAGTATATCTGATGTCAGTGGTGTGACCCGCAGATGTCGTGTTTTCTCGGTGCCGCCGAAACCCTAAGATGACATGAGAAGAGCTGATGCTGTGTGGATTTCTTCTCCTTCTCCGAATCCGGCACTTGCTGTGAAAGGTGTTGACCCTAGTGTTATTGTGAAAGCTCTTGTCCCTGTTGGCCAGAATGGAATACTGAAAGAGGATTGTGATGAGATGTTGAGGCTCATCAAAAGGAGCGAGTATAATGTTGTTAATCAGCTACTTCAAAATCCATCAAAGATATATGTCCTATCTTTGCTGATGAATTCTGAGCCACACCGTGAAACTTTGCAGAGGGTGTTGGACGTGGCATACATGGATCACGATGTCACCATTGAACAGTTTGATAGCATTGTTGCAAACATAATTGCTTGTAACAATTTAAGCTTTTGCGATGCTGATCTTCCCGAGGAGGGAAAAGACCACAATTTGGCTTTACACATTTCAATGAACTGCAAGGATGATGCCTTGTCCAATGTGTTGGTAGACACAGGATCATCGCTCAATATGTTGCCAAAATCCACTCTGGCGAAACTTTCTTATCAGGGGCCTCTCATGAGGCCGAGTGGAGTGGTTGTTAAGGCTTTTGATGGATCCAGGAAAACTGTGATTGGTGAGGTTGAGCTCCCAATCAAGATCGTACCTAGTGATTTCCAGATCACTTTTTAGGTCATGGATATCCATCCATCATATAGCTGCTTGCTTGGCAGATCATGGATTCACGAGGCAGGCTCCGTGACATCCACCCTACACCAAAAGTTAAAATTCGTCAAGAATAAGAAGTTGGTGGTGGTAGGGGGAGAGAAGGATCTCTTGGTAAGCCATTTGTCTTCCTTTTCTTATATAGACGCTGAGGATGAGGTTGGGACGCCGTTCCAAGCCTTATCTATTGCTGAGCCTTTAAGAAAAGGACCTTCTTCATTTGCGTCCTACAATGATGCGAAGTTGGCCATTGAGCATGGTGCAACTACTGGTTTAGGACAAATGATTAAGCTGGAAGACAATAAATCACGGGCTGGCATAGGGTATTCTTCAGGCACTTTCAATGAGCATGGGTTGTTCCAAAGTGGAGGTTTCATCCACACGGTCGAAGAACAAGAGGCTACTGCTATAGTGGAAGATGACGCAGAGGAAGATTCTGGCAACTTTGTTATCCCTGGAGGAGTCTGTAATAATTGAGTCGTTGTTGATGTTCCAACAGTTGTCCATAAGTCCACGTAATATGTTCACTTTTGTTTAAAAACCCTTCTCCCATGCCAAAAGGAGAAGTGATGACATTGTTGGCACATTAATACAATGATATTCATTCAATAATTACATGTTAAATGTTTGTTTTTTTTCCAAATTATTTTCCCTTTTTGCTTTTTTGCATGAAATTGGTGATCACTAAAAAACCCAAAAGGAGAATAAAATCAATCTTTTCATCTGCATAATGATTTTCCTTGTTTGAATTCTAAAATCTCCTCTATATCCAAAATCATTATACAGGTTGATCAAACCCATTAAACATAATGATCCAACACCATCTCCCAACTTTGAGTTCCCTGTATTTGAGGCAGAAGAAGATGATGTTGAAGAGATTCCTGATGAGATTACCCGTTTGCTTGAGTGCGAAGAGAAGATCATTTAGCCACATCTTGAGAATCTGGAAACAGTCAACTTGGGGTCTGAAGATTGTGTTCGCGAAGTGAAGATTGGGGCACTCCTGGAAGAATCTGTGAAGAAGGGGTTGATTGAGTTGCTACGAGAATATGTCGATGTCTTTGCCTGGTCATATGAAGACATGCCTGGTCTAGATACTGATATCATGCAACATTTCTTGCCGTTGAAGCCTGAGTGTATGCCTGTGAAGCAGAAGCTCAGAAGAACTCATCCTGATATGGCAGTGAAGATCAAAGAAGTAGTTCAGAAGCAAATTGATGCGGGGTTTCTGGTGACTTCTACATATCCTCAATGGGTGGCCAATATTGTGCCCGTGCCTAAGAAAGACGGAAAAGTCCGAATGTGTGTGGACTATAGAGACTTGAATAAAGCTAGTCCGAAAGATGATTTTCCTCTACCACATATTGATATGTTGGTAGACAATACAACTAAATTCAATGTCTTCTCATTTATGGACGTATTTTCCGATTATAACCAGATTAAAATGGCACCCGAGGATATGGAGAAGACAACATTCATCACACCTTGGGGAACATGCTGTTATCGAGTGATGCCCTTCGGTTTGAAGAACGCCGGAGCCACGTATCAACGAGCTATGACTACCTTGTTTCACGATATGATGCACAAGGAGATCGAGGTGTATGTTGACGATATGATTGCAAAGTCGAGAACGGAAGTTGAACATGTAGAGCACTTGTTGAAGCTTTTTCAACATTTGAGGAAGTACAAACTCCGCCTGAATCCGAACAAGTGTACATTTGGAGTCCGTTCCGACAAGTTATTGGGCTTTATTATCAGTGAAAGAGGTATTGAAGTTGATCATGCCAAGGTCAAAGCAATACAAGAGATGCATGCGCCCAAAACTGAGAAGCAAGTCCGAGGTTTTCTTGGCCGCTTGAATTATATCTCCAGATTTATATCCCACATGATTGTCACATGTGCGCCTATATTCAAGCTCCTCCGGAAAGATCAGCATCACGATTGGGCGGAGGATTTCCAAAAGGCCTTTGATAGTATCAAAGAATATCTGTCTGAGCCTCCGATTCTGTCTCCGCCTATTGAAGGGAGATCATTGATTAGGTATTTGACCGTTCTTGAAGACTCTATGGGTTGTGTATTGGGTCAGCAAGATGAATTAGGGAAGAAAGAGTATGCTATATACTATCTGAGAAAGAAGTTCACTGATTGTGAGTCTCGATACTCAATGCTTGAGAAGACATGTTGTGCTTTGGCTTGGGCCGCTAAGCGTTTATGCCAGTATATGTTGAATTATACGACTTGGTTGATATCCAAAATGGATCCAATTAAGTATATCTTTGAGAAGCCTGCTTTAACTGGGAGAATTTCCCGTTGGCAGATGTTGTTGTTTGAGTATGACATTGAGTATCGAGCTCAGAAGGCTATTAAAGGTAGTATCTTGGCTGACCACTTGGCACATCAACCAATTGACGATTATCAGTCTGTTCAGTACGACTTCCCAGATGAGGAGATTCTTTATTTGAAGATGAAAGATTGTGATGAGCCTACGCTCGATGAAGGGCCAGAGCCTGGTTTCCGATGGGGTATGGTCTTTGATGGCGCTGTTAATCAATATGGAAATGGTATTGGGGCAATGATTATTACTCCTCAGGGCACACATTTTCCTTTTATAGCAAGGCTAACTTTCAAATACACGAAGAATATGGCGGAGTATGAGGCCTGTATTATGGGTTTAGAAGAATGTATTGATCTTAGGATCAAACATCTTGATGTATATGGTGATTCGGCCCTTGTTGTTAATCAGATTAAGGGTGAATGGGAGACGAATCAGCCTGGCCTCATCCCATACAAAGATTATGCGAGAAGGATTTCAACTTTCTTTACTAAGGTTGACTTCCATCATATTCCTCGAGATGAGAATCAGATGGCAGATGCTCTTGCTACACTTGCTTCGATGATTATGGTGAAATTCTGGAATGAAGTCCCCAATATCACTGTGATGCGCTTGGATAGACCAGCTCATGTATTTGCAGTTGAAGAAGTGAAAGATGATAAGCCATGGTATTGTGACATCAAATGTTTTCTTCAGAGTCAGATTTACCCGCCTGGGGCATCTGTTAAAGACAGGAAGACTTTGAGGAGATTATCTGGCAGTTTCTACCTCAATGGTTATGTGCTTTACAAGAGGAATTTTGACATGGTTCTGCTCAGATGCGTGGATAGACACGAAGCAGACCTGTTAATGACTGAAGTCCATGAGGGTTCATTTGGTACTCATTCCAATGGACATGCCATGGCGAAGAAGATGTTGAGAGCAGGCTACTATTGGCTGACAATGAAGTCTGACTGCTGCAAATATGTGAAGAAATGCCATAAGTGTCAGATTTATGCGGATAAGATTCATATTCCCCCGACACTTCTGAATGTTATTTCATCACCATGGCCTTTCTCCATATGGGGAATTTACATGATCGACATAATAGAGCCAAAGGCGTCGAACGGTCACTATTTTATTCTCGTAGCAATTGATTATTTCACCAAGTGGGTTGAAGCGACATCATATGCGAATGTGACCAGGCAGGTGGTTGTGAAGTTTATAGAGAATCAACTCATATGTCGTTATGGTGTGCCAGATAAGATCATTACTGACAATGGATCTAACTTGAACAACAAGATGATGAAAGAGCTGTGTAGCGAGTTCAAGATTGCACATCATAATTCTTCTCCTTATAGACCCAAGATGAATGGGGTTGTTGAAGTTGCCAACAAGAACATTAAGAAGATTATCCAGAAAATGGTTGTTATGTACAAGGATTGGCATGAGATGCTGCCATTTGCCTTGCACGGTTATCGTACATCTATCCGCACTTCAATAGGGGCAACCCCTTTCTCTCTTGTATACGACATGGAGGTTGCGCTCCCCGTGGAGGTTGAGATCCCATCGATGAGAGTCTTGATGGAAGCCAAGTTGACTAAGGCTGAATGGGTTCAGAGTCGTTATGACCAGTTGAATTTGATTGAAGAGAAGAGATTAACTGCCATGTGTCATGGTCAGTTGTATCAGCAAAGGATGAAGAAAGCCTTTGATAAGAAGGTCAAGCCTCGTGTGTTCCGAGAAGGTGACCTCATGCTCAAGAAAGTTTTGTCTTTCGCTCCCGATTCCAGGGGCAAGTGGACTCCAAACTATGAAGGTCCATATGTTGTTAAGAGAGCCTTTTCAAGCGGTGCCCTGATACTTACAACTATGGATGGGGAGGATTTCAGTCGTCCTGTGAATTCAGATGCAGTCAAGAAATACTTCGCCTAAAATAAAAACAGAATAGCTCGCTAAGTTGAAAACCCGAATGGGCGACTTAGGCAAAAATGAGCGTCTCGGTGGATTGAAAACCCGAAAGGGCGGTCCACGAAAAAGTTAGAGACATAAAAAAATGAATATATATATCCCGCTAGATTGAGTACCTCACCCTGGGGAAATCTAGGCAAAAATTAGGGATTTTGGCAAGTAACTGCATCCTGACAAGACTTTGTTCTACAAGTTGTCGTCTGTCAAAGATTCTCGCTCAGTCATCTTCAACTGAAGCTTCAAATACATTGGATTCAGAGTTGGTGGAGAAACGGTCATTATGTTCAATGTATCCTTTTCCAATATATATCACCAATTTTAAATTTGTAAAGATCCATGGAGTCTCGCCATTTACAAACTACCATTCCATCAAATAAATTTGAGGCTTTATCCAATTCTTGACACTCTTATTTGTTTCTGTCCAACAAATGTTTACATGTTTTAGTTGATAAATATCATTGTTTTAAACAAATAAAGTTTTTATAAACTGTTTTTAAACAAAGTGAACATTCACAATGACTAAAAGGATATGTGGAACGTCTTCAGTGCTCTCCCAATGATAGTACGATCTCCAAAATGGTAAGACATTTGTTCATATTTCTGGCATATTTGTATTTCTCTTCATCATCTTTCAGGGTGATACGTCATCAGGTCCCCCATAAAGTCGGGAGTTTTGGCCTTGATCTTTTGGAGATGGGTATACCTTCATCCTCAGATCGCCAGAAAGTCTGAGTCTAGCATTTATGTTTTATCAATTATATGGTTGTCATCCCTTGTGTGGACTGACCTAAAATCCCTTATAGATTGATAAAAATTGATATGATATCTTTTCGAGGAAGTTGGTCTTTCCCTCAGCATAAATGGAAAATCTCCCGCAGAGTGAGCAGGAATTCCCAGCATGAGTGGAAATCCTCAGCAGTTTGACTTATAGTCTCTCCTCAGCAGGTTTGCTTACCATCCATCCTTAGTAAGGTTGCTCACAGCAGCCTGTCCCCAGTTGGATCGCCTTCAGTCTTCCCCAGTGGAGTTGCCTGATCAGAGCCTGATATTTGTTTTTCCCTCCTTATTGGATAGTTTTCTCCTAGAAGAGATGGTGTTGAAGATGTTTATTTCCTTCCCCAACGGAGCGGTGGTTTTCCCCCTTTGGATGAGATGTCCTCCCAGCAGGTGGGAAGTTTGGAACTTATGTTTGGTGGTTGTTCCCCACAGAATTTCACATCATCCCTTGATGTCCCCCAGTAGAGTTTCTTCTACGAGGGATCTTGTGTCTAGTCAGCAGCAAGTCCCCGGCAGTGATTCTGTGGCTTCCCCAGCTGAGACGTTTCCTGATCCCAGTCTGATATTGGAGGATGTGTTGTTTCTCCCCCCAGCGGATTGATTTGTTCCTTCTCCCGGTTCCAGAGAATGTTTGGTTGATGTGTTTCTGTCTGGTGGTTGTTCCCCACAGAATTCCACATCATCCCCTGATAAGATCCCCAGTAGAGTTCTTCTACGACTGATCTTATCCATGCCTCTGCGTGATCCCGAGAATTGTTGGAGGATCCCCAGCATTTGGTAGTTGTGACCTTTGCTTATCCCCAACAGCGGACTCTGATCCCCAGCGACTCTGCTTGTTCCCCTAGCAGCGGTCTGTGTCTCCTGGTATTTGATGCTCCCCACTAGATTGGATTTCTCCTATGGGCCTCGCCTTCTCTGGAGGATCCCCAACATTTGGTAGTTGTGACCTTTGCTTATCCCCAACAGCGGATTTCTCCTGTGGGCCTAGCCTTCTGTTTGTCCATTAACTCTTGGACCTGTTTGTGTTAGATATGTCTGTTTTTCAGCATTAATCATACAAAACCACACATATACATGCATAATTACAGCATTTAGATATTCATGTTGCATCCTTTGCCATATATCTTTGCTTGTTATTTCCTGCTAGTGGTGAAATGCACTTCCCCAAGCAAATGTTTGTGTTTGATCTCTCCATATAGAGTCAGCCCTATAGGCAGAAAGTGTTTATCCTTCCTTCATTATTCCCCACTGAGTTATGTCCTCGTGGATGATTATTGTTTCAATTTCCTCCCAAAATATGTATTGGGATGGAATTACTCCCCTGAGTTATATCCTCATTGGGTTAAGTCTTGTTTCATTGTGTCTCTCTAGCTTTTGTTCCTAGATTGACTCCTTTCGTTAGTTCCCCTGCAGTTCCATGTGGTTCAGGTGATCGATTGCTCAGTAACCAGTAATTGTTCATTCTTTCCCCAGCGGATTTCCCTGGCCTTCTACCCAGTAACCGGTAGTTATAAGTCCTATTTCTGTGGTTTTCTACTCAGTAACCGGTAGATGTAGTCCCCTTTTTGTTGGTTATCTTTATCCAATATGCGGTATTGATATCCCTTCACTTTTGAGTATATCACCCAGTAATCGGTGATATATCTCTTGGATAATTGCTTTTGTCAGGAAATTAATCCCCCGCGAGTCATCTTTCATTTACCCTTGTTTGGTAATGATTGTTTCTCTTTCTGATCGGTCATCATTTTATACCCAGCAACCGGTATCCCGATGTCCTTTCTTTTCGGTCGATTTATCCTTTATTAACCCAGTAACCGGTTGTGGATAATCTTCCATGCGAGTATGTTATCTACGTTCTGACGGTAATAGATAATATATCTCATGCGCTCTTCAGTCGAAGTCTTTTCTTCCCCAATTGAGTAAGATTCATATTTCCTAGTGAAATCAAATGTCCATCCTGTAAACGGGTTTGCTTTTTCAGCCTTCCTTTCGGATGATGAGTGTCTTGGAAATATTCCCCAATTCACGCCTGGTTGGTCACCTATTATATGCCCAGTAACCGGTATCCCTGGTGTTCCTTCCTTCTGCTCCCTATTATGACTTTTTGTCCCCTACGGAGTCAGATTTTCCTGAGTTGAAATATACCTTTTAGGTCTTCCTCAGATGTTTTGGATGATTGATATCTCTCACCCTTATACCGGTCTTAGATATTCTTTCTCCCTGAGCATGTTGTTCTCTCACCCTTATACAGGCATTTGGATCACATGTCTCCTTTTGAGTTTTATTACCCAATAACCGGTAATACCTCATTTGTTGTTTCCTCAGCTGAGTCCTTTGTGGACATCCCCACCTGAGTCCAGATTTTTATCCGAAGTATCCTTTATGGATAGTTTTGTTGTATTGGCATATTCCCCAATACATGCATCTTCGCATCAGCTCGAGTCTCTCCATTGACTTATTTTCGTGGAATCCCCTCGTGTCTCCCAGCGAGTCTTCAGGTCGTAACCTGCTCATGCATTTTTAGTTCCCTTTATCCCCTCAGAGTCTCTTTCTCCTAGTGAGTTTTTCCTTATGGAATGTACTATACTCCCGCGGACTTTTAGTTTTCACCTGATTTCTTTTCTTCTTTGTGGCCATATACCCCCACAGAGTATTAACTTTTACATGAATACATCTGCATCATGAGGTCTCTTAGGGACCAAAATTCGTCTCTTTGTTATTATTTAAGCCCATTCTACCTCGTCGAGACGAAGATTTTAACCTTCATATCTCCGACTAGAATGACCTTAAATAGGGGCATCTGTAAGACCCTAATTTTGACCCTAAGATCCCTCATGGCATCATATCATTGTTCATTGCATTTTGCCTCAAGGATCATAGCATCTTGGCTCCCTTACCCTTGGGTTGGGACTTGTGTGAGTTGGTTTGAGACCACCAAGTATGCTTGAATTGTATATTATTGCTTTTCTTATTTTGTTTACTAATCAAAAGCACAAAAATATGTCACTAACTTGTTTTGTGTTGAAGCTCAAGCAGTCATGTGATCCAAGGGCTCCCTTAGAGTACTAAGGATGTTTTGGGTGCTTAAAACCTTCCTATTGCATAACCAACCCCCTTACCCAGATCTCTGACATTTTTATTAGTTTTTGATTTGATAAAACTTCTCGGTTTTTGTTCGCTTTCTAACCTTTCCTTTGGATAAATAGAAGTGTGGTGGCGACTCGAATTGTATGATTTACTTTTGATTTAGTCAACAAATCTAAAGGTAACAAATACCCCGCTACACGACTCTTATTATTTGATCTCTTGCTTGTCAATAGATTGATGATCATGAATTTACTGCTACAGGGACATGGTTTCCAACATATAGTCTGTAGCAAAAACTTAAAGGACTAAGGGTAACACCAACAACATCCTCAACAACCAATATATCAGACTTTTTCTTTATTAATACACCAAAAATTAGAGATGGAAACATTATAGGTAACTTAATATCGAATGATTCTACTTGCTTTTGAATTTGATCATAAACATACTCTCTAAAATCGATATCGGGCCTAGTGCCTATTTGATACAACAATCTAACGAGGGAGGTAGTGATACCTGAACTATGATTGGTATGAGCCCAATTAGTGATTACTCCATTTTTTTTCAGTATTGCATACTTCATAATTAGACAAGCAGCAGGTAGCGAGCCTTTTCCTAGCTATTCTTCATTAACATTTCATGTGATCTTCTTTGTTATGATTTTCAATTGTGGATCTTATATGCAGTCATCAACTTCCCTCTTCCTAGATACTCATTTATAATTGCAGGGGAGAACCCAAGATAGTAACCTCAAACATGAACCTTCCTAAAGTATTTGCGTCCATCATCATTAAAATCTTTAGGTAGATTAACAATAAATTTCTTAACCAACTTTGGATGAAAGGGTTCGATATTGGGCATTATCTTCATGATTTAAACATCTTCAAGGAGTTACAAAGGCTTCTGATTATCATTTGACTCTTGATACGTTAAGGATGGGAGATTGGAACATCTCGAAGGGACATTTATGGTTGCCTTGGGTACTATATGCTTTGAATGTGGCTGAAGGTTTACAGAATTCAGAAATAAAGACCTTTAGGGAGGCATTCAAAAGTAGGTGGAGTCAACGATGTTTGAAAAACCATACTTGTAGGTTTGTTAGATTATATAGGCAGAAAAAGGTGATTAGAAGCTAGTGGATGCAAGTGACGAGATCAAGGTTCAAAAGTGGCTTGAACTTGATCAACCACCCCAATCAAGTATGTGAAGTATGCCTACATGGAAAGCAGATCAAAATGAGCTTTCCTAACGATTCAAGCTTAAGAGCGCAAAATTCGTTAGAAATCATACACACGGATGTGTACAGTTCGATCAAGCCAAGATCACTCGGTAAGAGTAAATATTTCTTCAAGAAAAACATGGGTGTACTTTTTGAAGGAGAAATCAAAAGCGTTTGAGAACTGAAAAAAATTTGAATCCCATGTTGAGAAGGAAAGTTGCCTTGTGATTAAAACTATGATATCCGACTGAGGATGAGAGCTCATTTCAAACAAATTCCAGAATTATTTTAAAGACAACGACATTCAGAGACAACAGACAGTGCCAAGACCCCCCCCCCCCACCCATTAAAATGGAGTAGTAGAGAGAAAGAACATGACAATCCTTAAGATGGAGAGGATCATGTAAAAAGGAAGAGACTACCAAAGGAAGCACGGGCCGAATATTCTATATGCATGATATATCTATCAAATTGGTCCCCAACAAGAAGTGTGTTAGGAAAAACAACACAAGAAGCCTAGAATGGATGGAAGCTTGGAATTTCCCATCTAAGAGTCTTTTGAAGCATAGACCATACTCATGTACCAGACAAAAAAGAAGCAAATTGGATGATAAAAGATAAAAGTTCATCTTTATTGGTTACGACGGAAACTTCAAAGACTACAAGCTTTATAGTTCTGATATAAAGTTGAATATCATCAATCAAAATGTCATCTTTGATGAAGAGGGATAATGGGATTGGAGATAGAGTAATAAAGACTGCAACTTCTTTTCACAATTTGAAGAAGATGATGTGGAACTAGAAAAACAAAGAGAAGATCATGTTACCCTGTCGGCTTCATCAACCCCGAGTTCTAAAGAAGGAGAAAGCTCAAGTTAAAGGACTTCTAACTTTAGAAGGCTGCAATATATTTATGAATTAAAAACAACAACATGAGTCATAAGCACTCGGCCAGATAAGTCGGTCGTAAGACCTTGATCCTTTGAGAATGCGAGAGCCTTCTATAAGTGATTCATGTTATCTATAAGGCACATGCTACACTTGTAAAAAAATCCCAAGTCCCCATCCTTACCTAAGAGTCTTTGCCTCTCGGCATGACTGGGCCCACTGAAAATCACATAAGTATCAATCCACTCCTTCTTTTTCTAAGTAGGGAGTACCTCTTCAGTACCAAATCATTCTTCATAGTCGAGCCCTTGATACCAAGCGCCTATTTCCTCTATTATTTTCACCTCCTCAGAGGATAAGGGACTTATCCATGAATGGTAAGAAGAAAGAGGTCGACATAAATGAGCTCTAGACAAGTACTTCAAAAAATTTCTCTTTCAAGAACGAGAAAATCCCACCAGGGTTGAAGACGAGTAAAAGGAAAAGTGAGCCTCAAGAGTAACAGGTTTCACCAGCATGGAATATTCAAGAAAAATACTCCAATCAGTGGTGAAAGGGTTGAACCAAGGTACATGAGGATGAAGATAAACGTATCCTTGATTCTGGACATTGTCCAAAGAGGCACGAACTACATAAAAAGGTTTTAAAAAAAAGAGCTTTAGTGAAGGTTTCCAAGATTTGTGTTCAACACAAAGTTATAACACCTTTATATAAGCCTAATTTCTAGGATGAAGTTGCGAGGGAACAACTTTCAAGCGGTCCATCACGACCACCTCAAAATCTAAGAGGGCAAGCATATCCCTATCATAGTGAATAAACATTCATATAGAGGAACCAAACATTCCTCAAAATAGTTGTATATCCTCTCCGCTAGATTTACGGGGAAAATCGACCAACTCGAGGGGTTACCAAACTTAATGTTAGCACTAGCTATAGCCTCAACAGTACTCAGAATGGAAGGAGTCCCTAACACTTCAAAGGTCACCCAATGATATTTACTGGCATTATCTGGCTCAACTAATCGGAGACCCCTTTGGGCCAACTCATCATCTTTTTAATGGTCACTAGGACTCATCAAAGTCATTGCATTATACTTCCCATGGTATTCCAAATTACATGCGATTTCAGCATCATTATGCTCATAGTCAATCGCTCTTTGGTATGCTTTGACAAAACTATTGTTACATTCTCTCCTTTTCCGAGCAACTTCTATTTCTCTCTTAGTTAAGACTGAGGGAAACATTGATTTCTTAACAGAATAGGACACTGGAAGGATCCCTAGAGAGCGCTTCGTCTAAAAGAGAATCTTTAGACACTCCTTCAGTTTCCAAATCATCAACCAGACAAATATCCTCCAATTCAAAATCCCCACTAGTAGAGGGAAGAGAATTGGATTCAGGTTTCATTCTCCTCCTCGAAGGGGAAGAAGCACTACCCTCAAAATCACTCTCTATAACAATAGGGTTATCAATCGTTGCGACAATGGTACATCGAATGCTTGAATGAAGAAGCTGAAGGAAATAGAATGTACCTTGGAATGAAGAGTCATAAGGCGTTAAAGCGGAGTAGAGGCCTCAAATTCAAAGCTTTAAAGCTTTGAAACATTAAATGTGCGACGATTGTTACTTTTGAAAAAACGCTCTCAGGGAAGAAGGAGAGACTAAAAGGAAACAATGGGAAATCAATCTAAAATATTGCAAAAAGTTTCTCCAAAATTCTTATATCCTTATATAGGCAAAGACAATCGGACATATCAAATTAAAAGTAAGAAGCGAGCGTAAATCAGTGGTCAGATTTTGTCCTTGGAAAATAATCAAACTCAAGTGCACTAAAGTTTACAGTAAGTTGTGTCACGCTAGTATGCACCTTTTCAAGTCACACGTCAAAGAAAAACATCGACACATTCCAATGATGGAACTATATTTAAATTCTTACGTTCCCCATTGCACTTTGGAAAAACCAAAGCAACGCATGCCAGCCGACGCATGGAAAGCCACTCCCACGGGCCCCCATGAATACTAAAACACTCACTCGACATCCCGAGTTCCCCGTGAGTCTTGCAGAAAACTATTATCTATCAGCCAAAGGCCCAAGGATACAATGATATGCACCTGCCAAAGTCCCAAGAACATGAGACTTATTCAACCTGCGCCATTAAGCCCAATGTATAAATACTTTCACAAAGGGTTTTAGGTACACAATCTCTAATATCCACTTTCACCATAGTTATCTTGAATCCTAACTGACTTGGACATTGGAGTACTAACCATGCAGGTACCCCCTAGGTCCATTGTATCGGAGATTAGCAACACTGATTCAATATAAACATCAATTGAGGATGTTGATTCGAGACCACGTCTCAGGTTCAAGAAATACCATGATTGCAACGTCCAATCCACAGTGTCACATCCTAGCATCACTCATGAAGCTTTACTCCGTCGTAATTTCCGCAATCTCGTCCATTTCTAATTCTGCAATAGAGAAAAAAGTTTTTTTGAACTATGATTATCAGTGAAGAGAATGGATGTTGGTGTATTATTTTTAATCAAGGTGGAAATTGTTTGTGTTGATTGAAAATATACATTAAGATGTCTCATATGTCTTAGTTTTGTAAAGGAAGATAGATTAAAATGTTATATAAACGATTCATGTTATTCAATATAAAATGAACTAGTCAAAAGGACTTTAAAACTTGTATTTAACATTTTTTTTGTTCTTTTATACTCTTGAGTTAGAGTATTGTAGCGGGGTATTCGTTACCATTAGAGATATTGACTAAATCCAAGGTAAATCATACAAGTCGAGTCGCCACCGCACTTCTATTTATCCAAAGGAATGGTTAGAAAGCGAACAAAAACCTAATAGTTTTAACAAAAACTAGTAAAAGAAACAGAGATCTGGGTAAGGGGGTTGGTTATGCAATGGGAAGGTGTTAGGCACCCAAAACATCCTAGGTACTCCTAGGGATCCCTTTTCACGCTTGTTGTAAAGGTTGTTGTTTTGTGAAAATTTGTTTGTGCAAACATGATTGGAGAGATGAGAAGAGAATATACTAGTTATTTACATTTTTGTGTTTGGATGGATAAACCCATTGCCTACGTACCATCTTAAAAAAGATTAGGATCAAAACCTCGTAGTTCGGGGTAAAAATCTCAAAATGAGTTGGTGAATTGATGGGTCCAAAAGCCTTAAGGTCTTTTGTTATACAAGGGAGAAAACTCAAACTAAAACCACAAATCCACCATGTGAGGATAGCTTCAACATGCTAGTGAGGGGTTAACCCTATAATAAGCATGGAAGACTCATTGTCCATCACTAAGGATATAGGTGAGTATTACATCTACCTCAAGGATAACTCAAACCCAAGAGCTAAAGGTTATGAAAAAGTTTCGATTAAGGAAGTGGCCATTGAAACCACAAAAGTATTTGAATGAGTTATATTTACCAATGAAAAGTATTTACAAAATATGGTCAAAGTTGACTTAAAGATTCAATTCAAAATAAGTGTTATGAAAAGAAAGTTTGAAAATCAAAAGCATAAGGCTTAGGTTTCTAATGTTTGAAAAGAAGTGTTAAATGTTTGCACAAAAGGTTTTGGCTTGGGTTAGAGTGGAGAGATGAAGAAGAAAGGCTAAGTCTTAAACATACAAGAGGTGAGGGGAAAGAGAACAAAACCACACAAGGAGTTCCTCTCTTGAGATCATATTGATGATTCAAGTAGCTCCCATCCTTTGGAATAAAACAACCACAAAGCAAATATTTCAAGCAATCAAACACAAGGTCATGCTTCCAAGAATCCTCCAATGGCTTTTGTATTTCTCACTTTTGATGCTCATGGTAATGATCCTCCAATTAAGCTCAAATGGAAAATCCTAGCACAAAAGCACAAACATCAAAAGTTTCATGGAGTAAAACAAGAATGGACAAGAGTGAGTTTAGAGATTTGGTCCTTCTAATCCATCTTCAACATTAAGATCCTTTTACTCCAATTTTGCATGAGGAAAGTCCTAGAATCTAAGTCCAATTCTCCATTTTTTTGCATAGGGAAAGTCCTAGAAGCTAAGTCCATTTCTTTGCATTTGGTTCACAACAATCAAAACAAAACACAAGCATAATAGTATATACACAATTATGTGCTCAAGTGAGCAAAAGGCAAATGGCATTAACATAAACATGTGCTCAAGTGAGCAAAGAGAAAAGCAAATGGATAATATGTGCAAGAAAAGTAAATTGCATAAAAGTAAATTGCACAAAGTAAAAGTTAGTTGTTAGTGGTTAATGGTTAGTATGCCATAAGGCAAAATTTAGCGCTATGTTAAGCAATCGTAATTGGACTTATGTAGAAGTCACAACTATCTGAGGCCGGTCAATAATAATGTAGGCAACAAACACAAGTTAGGAGTCTTGATTAGTGAACCAAGTCCCAACAACTTGCCATGCCAAAAAGAAAATGAGAAATGATCTTGTATTGGTTTAAGCTTTTTGCATGATTTAAAAGACAACCTATCCTTAATGCAAAGCCATTCACTTGATCAATTGATCAAGATGAATTAGATTTGAATCAAGGAAGGTTAAATCTCCCTAATCAATACTAACTTATCAACCTTCAACTCATTGATCAAAAAGAAAAGAAGAAGAAGAAAGAGATGAATAAGAGAAATGGAAATGACAAAGTGGTGAAAGAAATATAAATGCATTAAATGGAACAATCATGTACCAATCCTCATATGTTGACCAATAACATTGAAAGTCAAGGTCAAACAATCAAGAACAGAAGTGAGATGAAGATTGGAAGTCAAGAAATGAATAAACTATTTTTGGCATTTTTTAATACTTAAAATAAATTTGAATTAAAATAAATGGAAAGGTCAAACTTCAAAATCACTTCAAATCAACCTTGAAAGGTCCAAGTGATTTATCTTAAGTTCAACAAGGTCAAACAAAGTTTGACAAAAAATTTCAGCATTTTTAAAAGGCAGAAACTATTTTTAATCAATAAAAATGGATAAAAATAACCTAATTGAACTAAAATCTCAAATAAATCTCAAATCAATTCAAAAATTGATGAGAATATTTTTCATAGATCCATCATCATTCAAATAGGTTAGGAAAATATTTTTGCATTTTTTTAATATCAAAAACTATTTAAAATGAATTAAAAATAACCAGAAAAGAAAAAAATCACAAAAAATATCAAATGACAAAATGAAAAATAATAAAAATCAGAAATAGAAACTAGAATTTATTTGGGAACTAATGCAATTGGTCCCATAATTTTTGGATAAAAAATGAGAGAGATATTAATTTTTGAAAATAATTGGAATTAAAGAAAATAAAAGGAAAATAAAACAGAAAATAGAAATTGTAAAAAGCGTGGACCGTTTGATCTAAGCTCATTAATTGAGCTGGAAAATCAAGAGGCCACGAAGCGCGCGCCTACCATGGATCCAAGTCAATGCGTGCACATGAGAAAGAAATAAAAGTCATTACAATGGACGCCTGAGATCGAATCTGGAAACATCATCACACGGTCCAGATTTAAATTGGAGATGATGAAGCCACCGGAGCCACCGTCTTCTCCGGTGAGCTTCCAGATTCCGGCCAAAATGCAGAAACTCAAAAGGCAACCAAAACGTGCGATCTATATATCAATAGAAAGCTAGGATGATGTACATCATCCCTATACCATCCATTTTCATTCTAGATCTCTATGATTTGAGAAATTAGAAGTTGAAAAATCTGGTGTTCATCATGAACTCAATGAATTGCAAAAATTAAAAGCATAAACATGATGCCTCTATTGAGAGGACTTCAGCCAACACAAAATCATAGCCAATAGGTCAAAGGATTAGGAGAATCGAAGAAAATACCAGTTAAAATGTAAGCTTGAGTTCTGGTGATTTGAGCTTGAAACCTTGTGATCAGTGCATATTTATGCATAATTCTCCTACTTTTTACTTAGGCATTTCTTTATTTTATTTTGTTTATTTTTATATTTTATTATATTTTCATATTTTATTTTATTTTTAGTTTAATTTAATTTTCGCACTTATTTTTCAGCTTTAGCAGTCTGCGCAGAAACAATCATAACTGGAGTTCCGGGAATCCGTTTGAGGCGTTCTAAAAATCGCCGGAAAGCTAAGAGAGAGAGCTACGACTTTCGTGTTGGAGTCGAAGTCAGATTCGGAGCTCAAAATTCCAGAATTTCATTTCAAGTTACAACATTAGAATTTTATTTTAGTGTTGGGTCATGTTGTGGGCCTGGGTTATATTTTCGACCCAGTTGGGTTTTGAACCGGATCCACTTTTTATCTTTTTAAGGAGAACGTGTGTACTGTTCACGGGGGAGACTATTCACGCAAAAAAAATATTGTTGAAGCTTGAAAACTCATGGAGAACTAATCCTCTTTGGACGGATTCACTGTACTCAGGTTTCAAACTTTGAGATTGTTATGATATTTACAATTTAATTTCTATTCCTTTCAATTATATCATGTGATTGTTGTTTGCTTAATTCAATTATCATATAGTGTATTTGATTTAATTTGAGTGATCTGTGTTCCTAATTTTAATCGTAGATTAACTCTGCTTAACTGTTAATTTGCTCTATCATTTACCGTATGCTTAATCCGGCAATAGGAACATGTTCTCATAAAATCTTCCACGCTTGTTGACTGATTTTTTCATCAAATAGGATAGAAGTCCCGCTTGGGAAATTGTATTTTCATCGGTCGATGATTAGTAAGAACCGAGGCAGTGGATCTGTTACTTTAATCGCTTATTTCACAACAACTTATTTCAGTAATCAATTATTTTAAGTGCTTTTTCTTTATCGGAAACCTAAACCAAACCCCCCTTTATTTTATTATTGTTATTGATTTTCCCATAAGAATCCTTGAGAGACGATATTTCGAGTCATTGTCGCTATATTACATATTTACAAAAACCACTCGTTTTTGATCCGCGAGCGACCGCGGATCAAATTGGCGTCGTTGCCGGGGATTCTTGTCGTTATTAATCAATTTTAGAGTCATAGTGTTAGTTTCCTCGAGTCCAGACCTTACTTTCCTCGCGGTTTCGTCCAATTCGCATTTTAGAGTCCAAAACGTAAAAAAAATCTTTTTTTTTTATTTTTGAAAATTTCGTCCGAATCAAAATCTGTTCCGGGCATTTGAAGCAGAAAAAATAGAGAAACGTTTATCCCTAACTACAAAGTAGTTATGGGAGGTGTGCTTTCAAATTCCCAAATTCATCATTTTTCTATTTTTTATGATTTATTTACTGTTTTCATCGAGTCGTAAAAAATCAAAAAAAAATCTCAAAATTATATTTTTAAGCCATTAGATCAATTTCGGTGTTGTTTTATTTTTCTGAAGTTTTTTTGATCGATTTCCTTCTTTGTGCTTGTTTTTTAAATTTTAGGGACATTGTTGGCATTTTGAACATTGTTGTTGCATTGTTGTGCATTAGTCCTGGCAACTAGGTCATCTTGTTCTGAACTTGTTGCTTTTGATCCTGAAGTAGAGAGAACTTTGCACACACGACGTAGAGCAGTCCAAGTTTCCACTAGCTCACTTGAAATGGCTGATAATAGAACATTAAGGCAGTTAGCTGCACCTGATGTGAATTACAACGGTTTGTGTATTGAGTATGCTGCTGATGCTGTTCCTTTTGAGTTAAAATCAGGTTTAATCCATTTGTTGCCCAGGTTTAGTGGTCTTGCAGGTGAAGATCCTCACAAACATCTGAAAGAATTTCAAGTGGTGTGTTCTACGCCACTGAAGCCTGAAGGGATCACTGAAGATCATATCAAACTTCGAGCTTTTCCTTTTTCATTGCAGGGTGCAGCAAAGGATTGGATATATTCCCTCGAGCCAAATTCAATTGCAAACTGGAATGCTTTGAAAAAAGTGTTCCTTGAGAGATACTTTCCTGCCTCCAGAGCTGCCTCGATAAGAAAAGAGATATGTGGTATTAGACAGGGTAATGAGTCTTTGACCGAATATTGGGAGAGGTTTAAACAGTTGGTATCCAGCTGCCCTCAGCACCAGATCACCGAGCAGCTACTCATCCAGTACTTTTATGAGGGGTTGTTACCGATGGATAGGAACATTCTTGATGCTGCTAGTGGTGGAGCACTTGTCGATAAAACTCCGGCTGCTGCCAAGGCTCTAATTGAGAATATGTCACTAAATTCCCAACAGTTCACAACAAGAAATAATTCTGTCCAAATAAAGGGTGTGAACGAAATTCACGTATCCTCTCATGTTTCTCACTCCGACAAAGCCTTCGAAAATAAAATGAATGAGCTGAAGGATTTAGTGCAGCAGATGATAGTCGTAGGTAAGGCTCAAACAACCCAACAACTTCAAACACCACCAAGGTTATGTGGCATTTGTACCTCTTCTGATCATCCTACTGATACATGTCCTATTTTGCAAGATGATAAGCCTACTGAATTACCTCCAGCTTATGCTGCAGCCCTTTACAACCAAAGTAACAACCAGAACCGGTACAACATTCCCGACTTGTCCACTAATAAGTACCACCCGAGTTGGAGGAACCATCCAAACCTCCGATATGGAAACTCACAAATGGCCGTCAACAACCTTCAGTTCCAACAAAGGACCGATGCTAGCATCCAGAACTTGAACACGCAGATGGGACAACTTGCTACTCAAATGAATAACATGCAAGCCCAAGGGTCAAACCAACTTCCAGCCCAAACAGTTATCAATCCAAATGGTCCTAATGCTAATGTGAGTGTAATTTCTTTGAGATCCGGAAAAGTTACAGAACCAGCCCCTGAAAAAAATAAAAAAAATCATTGAGGTAACTTCTGAACTTCCTACTTCTGAACTGTCTGCTGAACCTCCTTCTCCTTCTTCTGTTGTGGTCGAAACTGAAAAAATTAAAGAAAAAGAGCACGTACCACCAGTCCCCTTCCCACATAGAGTTCTGAAAAATAAGAGAATTGAGGAGGGAGACAAAGAAAGAGAGATATTAGATGTTTTCCGAAAAGTTGCGGTAAACATCCCGTTACTTGATGTGATTAAGCAGGTTCCTAAGTATGCTAAGTTTCTGAAGGATTTATGCACCAACAAGAGGAGGATGAAGGGAAGTGAGAGAGTCAATTTGGGAAGGAATATTTCTTCCTTTATTCAGCCCCGACCTTCATCTGAAAAATTTACGGGCGAAGGGAATGTTTCAGCCCTCACTATTCCGGTCTTGCCACAAAAGTGCAAGGACCCGGGAACTTTTGCTATCCCTTGTACCATCGGAAATAGTAAATTCGATGACTGCATGCTTGATTTAGGAGCGAGCATTAATGTTATGCCTACTTCTGTTTATAATAACCTTTGTCTTGGTCCTTTGCAGCCTACAGGTTTAATCATTCAGTTGGCGAACAGGAGTAACACCCGCCCTGCCGGCATAGTCGAAGATGTCCTTGTTCAAGTTAACGATTTAATTTTTCCTGCAGATTTTTACATTCTTGACATGGAGGGAGAAACAAGGTCCAGCAAAGCTCCAATCATTTTAGGAAGACCATTCATGAAAACGGCAAAAACTAAAATTGATGTTGATGATGGAAGCATGTCCATGGAGTTTGGCGACATTATCGCAAAATTTAACATTTTTTATGCCATGAAACATCCTTTGGAGGAACACTCTGTTTTTCGCATTGAGTTGATTTTTGAATTAGTTGATGACATTTTTTCTGATTTATTTTCTCTTGATTTTTCATCTGGTTTCGATGATGTTTATTCATGTTCTGATTGTACTGACACTAACCTTTGTGTTGTGTGTGCTGAGATTGATGCTGCCCTGCAGGCTGACGTATTTCCTACAGGTGAAGCTGTCGCCGATGAATCTGTTTTTGTAGTTGATGCTCTTGATGTTCCTGCTGCCCCAAGCGCCCCATCCATCGAGCAGCCCCCGTCCTTAGAGCTAAAGGAGCTCCCTGAAAACCTGAAATACGCTTACTTGGAGAGTAATGAAAAACTCCCTGTTATTATTTCTTCTAACCTTGATTTCGATCAAGAAAACAAACTTTTGCAGGTTCTGAAGAACCACAAAAAGGCAATCGGGTGGACATTAGCCGACCTTCCAGGAATTAGTCCTTCCATGTGTATGCATAGAATTTTACTTGAAGATGGTGCGAAAACAGTAAGGCAGACCCAAAGGAGGCTTAATCCTTTGATTCTCGATGTCGTGAAGAAAGAGGTAACCAAACTCTTGCAAGCAGGTATCATTTACCCTATCTCTGACAGTAAGTGGGTAAGCCCAGTGCAGGTTGTACCTAAGAAATCTGGACTTATAGTTATCAAAAATGAAAAGAATGAACTTGTTCCCACTAGAGTGCAGAATAGCTGGAGAGTTTGTATCGATTACAGGAGACTAAACCAGGCTACTAGAAAGGATCACTTTCCTTTACCGTTCATCGACCAAATGCTTGAACGGCTAGCTGGTAAATCACATTATTGTTTTCTTGATGGCTTTTCAGGTTACTTTCAGATTCATATTGCACTGGAAGATCAAGAGAAGACCACTTTTACTTGTCCTTTCGGTACTTTTGCTTATAGGCGAATGCCTTTTGGTCTTTGCAATGCTCCTGGCACTTTCCAGCGTTGCATGCTTAGTATTTTTTCTGATTTTATTGAAAATTGCATGGAAGTCTTTATGGACGACTTCACTGTCTATGGTTCTTCTTTTGATGCATGCTTGAGCAGTTTAAGCTTGATTTTAGAAAGATGCATCGAAACTAACCTTGTTTTAAATTATGAAAAATGTCATTTTATGGTTGAGCAGGGAATTGTTCTTGGTCACATAATTTCTGAAAAAGGAATTTCTGTTGACCCTGCTAAGATTGATGTGATTTCTACACTACCTTACCCATCTTGCATTCGCGAGATTCGCTCTTTTCTTGGTCATGCAGGTTTTTACAG
The DNA here is from genome assembly GCF_024323335.1 of Lathyrus oleraceus. Taxonomy (NCBI): domain Eukaryota; kingdom Viridiplantae; phylum Streptophyta; class Magnoliopsida; order Fabales; family Fabaceae; genus Lathyrus; species Lathyrus oleraceus. The sequence continues at coordinate 341,281,521 of NC_066581.1, forward strand.
GCATTTCATCAAAGATTTCAGCAAGATAGCTCTTCCGCTGTCAAACTTGTTGAAGAATGACGTCACTTTCCACTTCAATGACAAATGCAAACAGGCATTTGACTTCTTGAAGAAAGCATTGACCTCCGCTCCCATAATCCAGCCGCCTGACTGGACCCTCCCTTTTGAGCTTATGTGTGACGCTTCGAATTATGCTGTTGGGGCTATCCTTGCACAAAGAGTTAACAAGGCTGCCCATGTTATTTACTATGCTTCTAGGACTTTAGACTCTGCACAGTCAAATTACACTACCACTGAAAAAGAACTTCTAGCTATTGTTTTTGCTCTTGATAAATTCAGATCTTATTTACTAGGTTCCAAGGTTGTTGTTTTTACTGACCATGCAGCTTTAAAATATTTGTTGAAGAAGCCGGATGCAAAACCGAGATTGATTCGGTGGATGTTGTTGCTCCAAGAGTTTAATGTAGAGATTAAAGACAAAAGTGGAGCTGAGAACTTAGTGGCTGACCATTTGAGCAGGATAGAGAGAGATGAAGATCTTTTTCCTATTCAGGATGACTTTCCTGATGAGCAGCTTTTAGTTTTACATGGTATTACACCTTGGTTTGCTGATATTGTTAATTATCTTATTGCTGGTGTTTTTCCTACAGGTGCATCCAGATCACAGATTCATAAACTCAAAAGTGATGCCAAATATTATGTTTGGGATGATCCATATGTTTGGAAGTTTGGTAGTGATCAAGTTATTAGAAGATGTGTCCCCGACTATGAGATTGAATCCATTTTAAATTTCTCTCATGCGTCTCAAGTCGGAGGACATTTTGGCCCGCAAAGAACTGCAAGAAAAGTCCTCGACTCAGGCTTCTATTGGCCAACTATTTTTAAAGATGCTTATGAGACTTACCGCACTTGTAAAGAGTGCCAGATAGCAGGTACGAACATCACTCGCAAGAGTGAAATGCCTCAGCAACCTATGCTTTTCTGTGAGGTATTCGATGTATGGGGAATTGACTTCATGGGTCCCTTTCATGTATCGTTTGGTTTCCTTTATATTCTGCTTGTTGTTGATTATGTCTCAAAGTGGGTAGAAGTTATCCCCACTCGGACTAATGATTCTAGAGTTGTTGCAGATTTTGTCAGGTCTAATATCTTTTGCAAGTTTGGAATACCGCGAGCTATCATCAGTGACCAAGGCACTCATTTCTGTAACCGCACCATGGAAGCTTTGCTCCGAAAGTATGGAGTTGTGCACAGAGTCTCTACTGCATATCACCCACAAACTAATGGGCAAGCTAAGATCTCAAACAGGGAGATCAAACAGATTTTAGAGAAAATGGTGCAACCAAACAGGAAGGACTGGAGTCGTCGTCTAGAAGACGCACTTTGGGCTCAGAGAACAGCTTTCAAGACACCCATTGGGATGTCTCCTTATCGACTTGTTTTTGGTAAGGCATGTCATCTTCCTGTTGAGATAGAACACCGTGCCTATTGGGCGGTGAAAAGTTGTAATTTGGAGATGCAACAAGCAGGTATTGAAAGAAAACTCCAATTACAACAGTTGGAAGAGCTTAGATTAGAGGCTTATGAAAGCTCTAGAATTTATAAAGAAAAAACTAAGCACTTCCATGATAAAATGATTTCTAGGAAAGAGTTTTCTGTGGGCCAACAGGTTTTATTGTTTAATTTCCGCCTTAAGCTTATGGCTGGGAAACTTCGATCCAAATGGATTGGCCCTTTCGTTGTTACTAATGTTTTCCCTCATGGTGCAGTAGAAATTAAAAGTACAGGTACTGACAAAGTCTTTAAAGTTAACGGGCAGCGTCTGAAGTTATTCTATGGAGGTTCGGTGCCTGAAGATGTCGGTATAGAGGAGCTTTCTTTGGAAGCGCCTAACTACACTGCAACTTGGTCAGGGAGTTGTCCTTTCCTTCTCTTTACTTTAATAATTATGTCTTTTCATTGAGGACAATGCATGTTTTAAGTCTGGGGGAGGGAGACCTTTGTTTTATTTTGTTTTTTTTGTTTTTCAGTTATTATAATAAAAATAAAAAAAAATAAAAAAAAACAAAAATTTTTTTTGCATCTTTTTGAAAGTTCTGGGCTATAGTCTAATTTGGGATTAGTTTGCAGAGACTTGGGAACAGTTCATAAGATCGATATCGTTTTAACACCTTGAGTCTCCCAAATATGGAAGTCGAGTCAGATACTTGTTATGGAATAGTCTTGAGTTCTCGTCCTCTAATAGCTTTTAAGTAGTTTATCTAGCAGTCAGCACCATCTAGAAATCACATGCTAAGTAGTTGAGCTGATGCAAATAAGTGAATGATCCTGTGCTATATCAAAAAAAAAAGAGAGAAAAAGACAAAAAGTGAAAAAGAAAAAAAGAAAAAAAAATGTGTTTAATTCTAAATTGTTGAGAAAAAAAATGGATCATAGTCACTAATAAGCTCAGTTACCATGTGTGTGAATAGATAAAGGGCTTAATGTGATTGCACTAGAATGAAAAAGAGTGAAAAAAGAGGATGAGTAAGTTAGACTTAGGCATAACGACAGGATTTGGATTGGTTTGTATAGGAGGGAGCCTTATGACCGCACAATTGTGGATTAGTGTTCCTACGATATCCTTAGTGTGTAAGATTAGTACCTATCGATGAAAACTTAACCGAAGAAGACTTGTAGCCTGGAATGAGTAGCTATTGATGTGTGTGTGCTTTATTTGTTTTATTTCAATTTTGCTCGGAGTGCAAAAGTTCAAGTCCGGGGGAATTTGATCAGTGCATATTTATGCACAATTCTCCTACTTTTTACTTAGGCATTTCTTTATTTTATTTTGTTTATTTTTATATTTTATTATGTTTTCATATTTTATTTTATTTTTAGTTTAATTTAATTTTCGCACTTATTTTTCAGCTTTAGCAGTCTGCGCGGAAACGATCATAACTGGAGTTCCCGGAATCCGTTTGAGGCGTTCTAAAAATCGCCGGAAAGCTAAGAGAGAGAGCTACAACTTTTGTGTTGGAGTCGAAGTCAAATTCGGAGCTCAAAATTTCAGAATTTCGTTTCAAGTTACAGCATTAGAATTTTATTTTAGTGTTGGGTCATGTTGTGGGTCTGGGTTATATTTTCGACCCAGTTGGGTTTTGAACCGGATCCACTTTTTATCTTTTAAAGGAGAACGTGTGTACTGTTCACGGGGGAGACTATTCACGCAAAAAAAAAATATTGTTGTAGCTTGAAAACTCATGGAGAACTAATCCTCTTTGGACGGATTCACTGTACTCAGGTTTCAAACTTTGAGATTGTTATGATATTTACAATTTAATTTCTATTCCTTTCAATTATATCATGTGATTGTTGTTTGCTTAATTCAATTATCATATAGTGTATTTGATTTAATTTGAGTGATCTGTGTTCCTAATTTTAATCGTATATTAACTCTGCTTAACTGTTAATTTGCTCTATCATTTACCGTATGCTTAATCCGGCAATAGGAACATGTTCTCATAAAATCTTCCAAGCTTGTTGACTGATTTTTTCATCAAATAGGATAGAAGTCCCGCTTGGGAAATTGTATTTTCATCGGTCGATGATTAGTAAGAACCGAGGCAGTGGATCCGTTACTTTAATCGCTTATTTCACAACAACTTATTTCAGTAATCAATTATTTTAAGTGCTTTTTCTTTATCGGAAACCTAAACCAAACCCCCCTTAATTTTATTATTGTTATTGATTTTCCCACAAGAATCCTTGAGAGACGATATTTCGAGTCATGGTCGCTATATTACATATTTACAAAAACCACTCGTTTTTGATCCGCGAGCGACCGCGGATCACCTTGCTTGCTTTATCAAAACAGAAGTTCAATGAAGTGTATGGTGAAGGTCTAGAAGCACTAGATCTAAGAATACAACCAGATGAAGCTGAATTCTAGATCTGAAAATTTTAAGAGAAATGAAACTTACTTCTTTAGTGATGGTTAGGGAATGAATTCTGCAGCATATCAGGTTGAAATTAAGTGTGTAATGGAAGCTCTCATGCCATGTATTTATAGCCAATGCCATGCTGAAAGTGTGATTTCAAACTTGCATGAATGAAGGGGCCTCCATGCATGGGCCTGTACAAGCGCATGGAGGGCCCAATTCCACATGGATTGGCAAGCTGAGATCAAGAATGAATGAAATGGACGTGCAACTTTGATGTAATCAGCTCATGCATGGTAGTTGAATCAAGTTTCCCAAAAATGCACTTAAGGTTCTCCTCTTCGAAAATGATATTTGCCAAATCCAAATGTAGCCATATGAGTAATGGTTGGAAAGATATTGATGTAAGGAACAATTGTTATGTTGGTCAAAAATCCATTTGGAATGTGGAAATTTAGGAAATTTGAGTTTAAAGTGTGATGTGCAAAACATGTCAAGGCAAGGTTTCTAAAATTGGCCAACTTTCAAGCCCCTCTATTTAGATGATGCAAGCTTCAAATGGAAAAACCTCCAACATCAAAATTGTATATCTTTTCAAGATAATCAAGATGGACTTAAGTTTTGCATCATTTGGATTTTCGATGCAGAAGTTATGGGCACTTGAAGTTGAACTTTTTTGACTTTTAATGCCTTTGACCCAAAAGGACCTATAATGTTTTGCATTATCACATGTATTTCCTTTGAGATTTTGAAATTTTGTTCAACATAACATTTTAAGTAGACATCTTAAGATTTACAATGCATTTGATCCCACCTCAAAATCATAAAAAATGAATGATTTATGTCCTTGGGGAAGTTGACCCAAAATTAGGGTTTCAGTCAAAATGACCTATAATGTATTGGAATGGAAGATGGTCTTCCATGCTTCAAATCAAATTTTGATGAACATGAAAGTTGTTCATATTGTCCTTAAGAACATATTTTCTTTTGGAATCATCTCCATTTGACAAACACATCAAAAGTTAGGTCTCAGTACATTTCAAAATAGTCAGATGAATTGACTAATCAACTTCTCAGGTCCATAACTCATATCTTGAGGAATTGATGATTGAGGACACTCAAATAAGTTCAAATATGCATGAAATGAAGAGTTAAAGAACTTCCCTTGATTGTATTTGACCATGGGCTGAGGTTGCTTCATGAGCAAGGCATTGTGGTGCACAGATGGATTAGGGTTTCCTTGAAGAACAAGACCTCAAACCCTTTGACTTGCTTTGATCAAAATGATGAATTGAGATGCTAGGGAGGCATATTTGATGGATGAGAGCTTTGGGAACCATTACCATGCTTGCTTTCATCTCTTCTTGACCATGTCTTTGTACCAAGGATCTCCTAGAGGCTTTTGACCTTGTGATTGCTCAAGCTACAAATAAAAGATGTTAGTGACATATTTTTGTGTTTTTGGTTAATAAACAAAAAATGAGAAAAGCAATGATATACAATTCAAGCATGTTTGGTGATCTCAAACCATTCACAAGGAGTCCCATCCAAAGGTAAAGGGACCAAGATGCTTATGATCCTTGAGGCAATGCAAATGCAATGTTATGATGCCATGAGGGATCTTAGGGACAAAATTATGGTCTTACAAGTATTATGAGATGTAGTTAAATATTTATTTTGACGGGTGTACTAAGGATTTGTGATGGTTAAAAGTAAATTATATATTGTAACAATTTTCACAGTGGTGTTCTCTAGACTTCCTTGCAACAACCGTGGTTTTTTTTATGGTTTTGAAATTTTCACGTTATGTCTTTGTGTTGTAATTGTATCTTTTATATTTCATTTTATGCTAGTTTTTCACAAAAGTTGTCACATATTAGACAAACATTCAGTGTTTTAAAATCAGGACCATTCCAATCGGTTAGATCGTGAACCGGAGGGTAGAGTGGTCTGGTAAGGTCATCAAATCATATTTGCAATTGATCCGATAAAAACTGGTGTGACCCGGTCGGTTCACTAGTCAGACTAGTGAACAAGTGGATTTCTTGATCCGACGAGATGATCTTTTTATGTTTAGTTTTTTAACTTAATTATAATTTTGATCTCTTATTTTCATTTTTCGAAAGTTTTGGTGCCCTCATTTTAAAATATAATTTTATTATTGTTTATAATTATGTTAATTATCTATAATAACTAAGTAATGTTAAAATTGCAAAAATGAAATTTTGTCAAATTTTAAGAATTAACTATGTAACCTTTCGAAACTATTAGAATTGTACTTTTTATCAAATGCAATTTCTTTGATGTTTAATTTAATCAAAGAAAAGGGAATTATATATTCTATAATTATAACATTTCTCTCTAATTCATTCTCATTAAACTTATTTTTTATTAATCACACATTATATTAATATAATAAATTTAAAAAGTTAAAAAAAAAATTATACGATATAATCATGCTACAAATTAATAAAAAAATTGAAAAAAAAAATCATATTACCAAAGAAAAACGAAATCATATTTTTACACTATTTTCAGTATGAATTTCATTATTTTAAAAAAAGTTTATATTAGCTAAAAAAGATGAGATTAAATTTTCACATTATTTTCTATTTTTCTATTCTTTCTTTTATTTTTAACTATTTATACATAGCAAAATATTTGTTTATGATATATATTAATTTATTAGTTTATTGCATTATTATCTCATACAACTTACTTTTCCAAATTTTATTAATTTATAAGTATCAAATATTATTATGTTTGGAAGTTATAATTTTATTTAAAATTGTTATTTAACTTATATATGCTTGAATTCATTTATAGATTTTTTTTTAAAATTTTACAGCTATAAAATTTATTTGAAAAAATTTATTTTTTAATTTGTATAAGTTGAATTAGAAGTCATGCGCTCTAACCAATTACCTAATAGTCCAACCAAGAATTTTGTAATCCAATAGGTAGATCAGTTTGAGTTTTAAAATGTTGCAAACATTACCTAATCACCGATTACTAAAATAAGCATTTCTAATACAATTCTTTGTCATTTATAATTCTAGAAAGAAAGAAAAAACTAGCAAATGCCAAAAATAAAAAAATAAAAAGAAATAGAGAATTAATTTTAAAAGAAAGAGGAATATGGTCTCACAAAATCATTAAAACTGAATCAATGTAAGGTTGCAGCTACTTCATGTTTCTTGACCATTAGTTAGGAATAGGATAAAAACATACATTTTTCATTAGATCCAAATATGGAAAAATCACAACAATATCCTTAGATTTCACAGAGAGAGAAATCTCATCTCACATTACAAAACATTATTTTGAAATAAAATCCTAACAACAAAAAATCAATGACTGACAATAATACACTTGAAATTCTGAATCTCAGTACTCTATAACATGGTTTATTTTGAAGCATTAAAAAGGCTCTCATAGCGACCTTTGAATAAGGCGAAAAGTGGTTCTCTAGGAGGCAAACTTTTCTTCACAATTTGATGGTTGAGAAATTCTTGATTCCATTTGTAAAGCTTTGGAAACTTTTCAGCAGTAAACAATTGCAACCCTGATATCTCTTGAATCAAAGGAATCCAAAAAGCTATGGCAACAGCAGCAATATCCACAAAACCAATCTCTTCACCTCCGAAGAACTTGTCCTTCAACTCATTCTCAAGAACCTTAAGAGCCTCAGATGATTCTTCCATATTCTTGTCACGCTCTTTCTCATCAATTGTGAAAACAGATTTGAATGAAGGAACCACAATCTTTAACATTTCATAATATAAACCATCAAAATTATTAGAACCATTTCAAACCAACATACAGAGAGAACAAAAATGAAGAAAATATATCAAAGAGGAAGTTACCTTGTCATCTATGAACTTGGTCCAGAAACGAGCCAAGGCTCTTTTGTAAGGATCAGAAGGCAGGATTGGACTTTGTTTCCATGTTTCATCAATGTATTCAAGAATAACAAGGGATTCTGATATGGGTTTTTCATTGTGAACAAAAACCGGAACCTTTTTATAAACTGGGTTATATTTGAGAAGAAGTTCACTTTTGTTAGGCAATTTTTCTGGAAGAAATTCATATTGAATTCCCTTCAGATTTAGAGCAAGTTGTACTCTGCACACAAATGGGCTTGCAAGAGCTCCCAAGAGTTTCACATCTTCCTGATTTGTAGCCATTGCAGCACTTCAATTTTCTCTATGAATTTAGTAACTATATCAAGTGAGTTGTTTTGGTGTTTATTTGTGGTAAGGTTTTGTTGTGTTTTATAGAGTTTGGACATTTTGAATCTACACGTTGTCATCTTTTGACTAGACGTATGAAAGGAAAAGAATTTATGACTTTTCCTATCAAGACAGTTGAGAAGAAGTGATGTCACGGGTTACACCACCAGTTTATTTTAACAAAAATAATTCAATTAAGTGTAATCAACATGACATTACTAACTGTATTTTTCTATATAAGTGGGAACAATAATGTACATATGAGACTCTAAATCGATTTTTCACCATTACAATTTATTCTTTAAATTATTTATGTATTTGTTTCTCTTGATAAATTTTAAGAGATCGTATTTTTTTTCATATTTAATTCTAATTCTCTTTTAAAAACATTTATTTTGAGTTTAGGATTAAGAGAAAAAAGAAGAACTAAGTGGCGCAACAACCAACGTTAAGTATTGAATTTTTTAAAAATAATTTATCTTTTTCAAATAAAATATTAAAATAATTATTTTTTCAAAATATTTATTGGAATAATTATTTTTCATGAAACATGTATTAGTTGGACAAACGCGTCTATTTTTTCCATTGAGCATAGACGTCCATACAATTGCCGCCCCATGCATGCAATGAAGTCAATGCAGTCCATACAATTGCCGCCCCATGCATGCAATGAAGTCAATGCAATTGACGCATACATACAATACATCATGTATATACGTCATTGAATGTGGCGCAGGCTATATATAATTTTATTTTATTTTATTTTATATTTTATACTTATAAATAATTAAATTAAATTGATAAATAGAAAATAATTACTAATATTATAATATGAAGTTAAAATACATAACAATTGACAAGAAAATCAATTACATGTCTGATTGAAACGCCTCCATGTTCCACATCCCGGTGCGTTAGTGTGTCTTCAAGGTGTCCCGCGATTTCCCTGAGGTGTTTGGGGTCTTTGAGTGCTGACATGATGCAATGGTGACTGAAGTTCAATGTTACAATATGGGCAGTTGTTCAGTGATGCTTCAAAGAAATTCATTAAAGAGGAAGTTGTCAAAGCTAACACACATGTGGTCACGGTGTTTGACCGTACTAAAGGTTGATACAGTGTTGATGAGTCAATGGATCACAACGAAGGCATGTCGAGGGGACACTATTGAGTGGAACTAGATAGAGGTTGGTGTGACTGCAGAAAGTTTCAAGCCTTTCTATGCCCTGCTCCCATGTCATAGCGGCATGTTCAATGGTTCGACGGGATCCTTCCAATTAACTATCCAATGTTTATAAAGTTATAAACCTTTGCAATATTTACAAAATTAGATTTTTAGTGGCAGCAAAAGGGGATTATTAGTCTGCATATCAATGGGACATTCTCTGGCACAATGAAATAATGCGAAGAAAGAAAACAGTCGTCCAAATAACACTCGTATTCAAACTGAAATAGATACGGCAAACAAAATGATTAGATTATGTAGCTCATATCGTCAATCTCGTCATAATCGTACTAGCTGTCCTAGTGTAGGAACAAGCACAACAAGATAATTTTAATTGTAACTCTTTTGCTTTATATTAAAAATAACATTCATTTCATATGATAAGCAGAACAAATACAATAATTAAACAACAACACAAGAAACTACAACAAATAAAATAACATCACAAACAAATACAACACATAAACACTATAACTATGCGATTACAACCATCAAAACAATTTTGTGAGACGTATACATCGTATTGTGATCGTCTCTGTCAGTTTTAATATTGACCCAGAAACGAACTTCTCCATTTTGGTTGAACGTCGTATCAAGCCATTAAATTCTTTTAATCCTTTCACCATATGCAATTTCTCCATCTAACCAACGGTTCAAGTCTTGTTAGATGTTCGAACATATCTACATTCCAAAGTCGAATCTTCATCGTAGGCTGCACTGCTGAAAAAATTAAATCGGTATTTCTCTTATGAATATAAGGACAGAAGAATGAATATGAAGACATTTTAAAGAAAATCGAAGGAGAATGAAGAAAAATGGAAGGAGAGGGTAAGAAGTTATGTGAAAAATTATGGGAGGTGAAGCTTTGTATTTATAGATGGATGGTGGAGCAGTAGCCACATGCATTGATACACACATAGAATGGAATATGCATGCGCCATTGCATGTGGCGCCTACACATGGCCTACAGATGCATGTGTCACTCCTAATGGCGCCTTGGTCATGGATGTGTCAGTGCATGTGGCGCCAATGACTAGCATTTTCATTGGATGCGTCAATGCAACTGGCGCTTAGAAACATGGTTATTTCGGCAAATATTTCGAAAAAATAATTATTTTAGAAATTTAATTGAAAAAATAGGCTTATTAAAAAAATCTTAAGTATCAAATGAAAGAGCACTCCAAAATTAATAGTTAAGGAAGTATTTTTCTCTATAAAAGACCCTAACTCAGTTTATGAAAATGACTAAAAGAAATTTGGAAGCAACCATACAAAAGATTCTCTTCCATACAAAAGATTCTCTTCCATATAAAAGACCCTAACTCAGTTTATGAAAATCGCTCAATTTTCGACCAATGTATAAATCATATACATGTCATTTCTTAATTTTATTTAAAGAAAATCCATCTATTTCTTTGGTTGAGCTAGCAAACGATGAGAAGAATCTTTAAGAGACACACTTCAAATTCCAATAAATACAATTTTTGATATATATATATATATATATATATATATATATATATATATATATATATATATATATATATATATATATATATATATATATATATATAGATAGATAGATAGATAGATAGATAGATAGATAGATAGATAGATAGAGAGAGAGAGATAGATAGATAGATAGATATATATTATACTTTAGTTGGCTAAATAATCTATTAGTATACTTTTTTAAATAATGCTCTCATTTTTTTCAATTAAAAATTAAATTATATCAAAGAGACTCCATTGTATGTTTTATGTAAATCTCATGCTCATTTTCAAGAAACTCTTTTTTTTACCATCAATATTCGATCCACTTGATCGATTAATCCGGTTCAAGGATTAGTTCTGACATCAAGTTTTTTTAGGCCCCTTCCAATTGTAGTTGTGAAGGATCGATCATGGTTCTCCCTACCAAGTCTAGCGTCAATCACCACTAGACCAATTAACGTTTGGTAAGAAAATCTTTTGTATGGAAGAGAATCCCTGACCTTTGAAGAAGTTCAATCGACCTTGTACTCAAATCAGTTGAATGAAAGAAAGGAGCACAAACCATTATCTGTTGGTGAAAGATTGTATGTAAAAGGAAAATTCTCGAAGAAGGATAGTAAGTTTGAGAAGAAGAAGGGTAAAGATCAACATAAGTCTTATGGTGGTAATAATCTTGCTATTAGGTGTTACCACTGTAAGAAGAAAGGTCACAAAAGAAAAGTGTGTCATGATAGGTTGAAGAGTTATAACGATAACAAGGATAATAGAAATGCATTCATTGTTCAACGTGATTATGAATCATCTGATGTCCTGGTGGTTTTGAGAAACAATCCTTGCAAGAAATGAATTATGGATTCAGGTTGCACTTGGCACATGACTTCAAACAAGGATGTATTTGAGGAATTATGTGATCAAGATGGTGGATTAGTGTTGCTGAGAAACAACAATGCCAGCAAAATTGCAGATATTGGATCAATGAGATTCAAGTTTCATGATGAGTCAATAAAGTTGTTGATTGGTGTTAGGTATGTAGATGATCTTAATAGAAATTTTAGTTTTCTTTGTGAATTCGACAAGAAAGGATATTATTTCAAAGGAGAGCAAGATATTATGAGAGGCATAAACGAGTCAAAGGAAGTCTTGAGAGGCATTAAGAGGCAAGGCTTATATAACCTTGAGGTTGAGGTTATAAGTGGTTCAACAGATCTTGTATCCACAAAGCCTGTGTCGAAGACGGGGCTATGGCACATGAGATTGAGCCATGTAAGTGAAAGGGGCTTGGTCGAACATCTAGGTGGTGACAAGGTTGAAAAGCTTGAGTTTTGTGAACCTTGTGTATTTGGAAAATCTTACAGAGTGAAGTTCAATAAAGGCAAACAAAGAACACATTGATCCATTGATTACATTCATGCTAATCCTTGGGGGGCAGCAAGAAGCTTGTCACATTCAGGTGCAAGATAATTTGTATCCATAATTGATGATTATTCACGAAAGTTATGGGTATTCACTCAGAAACTAAGGATGAAACTTTTGAAAATCTCAAAAGTTGGAAGACTCTAGTCGAAAATCAACCTGGCAAGAAGGTTAAGAGATTGAGTAGCGATAATGGCCTTGAGTTATGCAATGAAGCCTTCGATAATCATTGAGATATATCTGGTATTTCTAGGCACAAGACTGCAGTTGGTACTCCTTAGCAAAATGGCATGGCTGAGAGGTTCAATCTTACAATCCTAGATAGGGTTAGATGCATGACGGTCACTGTTGAATTGAATAATGTGTTTGGGGCTAAGGTTATCGTAACAATAACATATATGATAAATAGGTGTCCCTCGATTTCCTAGGGAATGAATACACCTAAAAAAGTTTGGTCGTGCCATCCACCAGATCTCGACAATCTTAGGTTATTTGGATGTGTAGTTTATGCTCACATTAGGCAAGACAAATTCGAGCCTAGAGCTCTGGTATGCATGTTTCTTGGGTATCCCGAGGGAGTCAAAGCCTGTAGGTTGTGGTGCTTAGAACTAGGTCATATGAGGTGTATCACAAGTCATTAGGTGGCTTTCGATGAAGCAAATATGACATTCAAGAAAACTGATGATGTTTGTCAAAATGAAAAGATCTATGAAGAAGAGCAAGAACGAAAAGAGTTTCCTATTAAGGTGGAACACTTGGGAAATGAAGTGGATAATCATGATGAAAATCCATATGAAGTTGCTGAAGAAGCAGAGAATGATGAAGCAAATGAGGAAAGTATTGATGACTATATGCTGGCAAGAGACAGGTCAAGAAGAGTCATCAAGCCACCTCAGAGGTTTGGTTATGTAGACCTCATACCTTTTACCTTAATTTCTTCAAGTAATGTTCTCGATGAAGAACCTAGAGATTACAAAGAAGCTACGGGGATTCAAAATAAGAAGGAAAAGATGAAATCCATAGATGATGAGATAAAATCTCTTCATGATAACCACGCCTGGAAGTTGATCGAAAAAGTTGCAGAGGCCAGGTTAGTTAGTTGTAAATGAATTTCAAAGTAAAGGAAGGAATTGAAACAGTTATGGCGAAAAGGTTCAAAGAGAGACTGGTTGCACGGGGTTTAACTCAGAAGGAAGGAGTGAACTTAAATGATGTATTCTCTCTTATTGTGAAATACATATCCATTAGAATGATCTTTGTTATGGTGGCTAGGTTCGACCTAGAACTGGAGCAGATGGATGTCAAAACTGCTTTTCTATATGGTGATCTAGACGAAACAATTTTGATGAACAAATCCGAAGGGTATGAAGCAAAAGGTAGGAAATGGAATAGGAGATTCGACAAGTTAATGGCACACTTAGGTTTCAGAAGGAGAATCTTTTATCATTGTGTTTATTTCAGGTTGTCACCTAAAAATTCACTCGTCATCCTATTGCTCTACGTAGATGACATCCTCATGGCAAACACCCCCTTCGAAGAAGTAATGAGGCTGAATGTCGAACTTAACCAAGAATTTGAAATGAATGACCTTGGAATTGCAACCAGGATTTTAGGTATCAATACCAAGAGAGATAGGAAGTAATCGAAATTATGCTTATCTCAAGAGTCGTACCTAAGAAAGATTCTCGACATGTTAGGTATGTCGAACTCAAAACCTATTATAATGCCAACTACTCGGGAATTCAAGCTGAGTATAATTGAAAGTTCTAGTACTGAAGTCGAAAGGACCTATATAGATAACATTACATATGATAATATAATAGGTTCTTTGATGTATGTTATCGTATGTACTAGGCTAGACATAGCGTATGCATGAGCCTTGTAAGCATGTACATGGTACACCTTGGAAAGCCGCACAGGCAAGCCTTGAAATGGATCCTAAGATACATAAAAGGATCTTTATACAGGGTCCTGGTTTATAGTGGAGCCAATGGCGATGATAACAAAGTTGAAATCGAAAGATTTGTTGACTCTAGTTATGCAGGATGTATGGATAACATAAAATCTCTTTTTAAATATGTTTGCACTATGTTTGGTACAAAAATAAGTTGGAAGACTACATTTAATAAGGTTGTGGTCTTATCAACCACTGAAGCAATTTCCCTCACTGAAACTATAAAAGAAGCATTGTGGCTTGAATGGTTTGCTAAAGAATTGAACTTAAAGGTCAAACAAACATTATTAAATGTGATAGTCAAAGTGGTATATATTTGTTGAAGAATCCAACCTATCATGAGAGAACCAAACACATTGATGTTAGGTTGCATTTCGTTAGGGAGAAAATCAAAAGGGAAGAAGTCAAAGTAATGAAGATCTCGACTGATCACAATATTGTTGATAATCTCGTTTATGTCGTTCTTGACATCGATTATCACAACCGTTTCTTCTAATAGCTTGTCTATATTATGGCATTGTAGTTCTTTTCTCTTATATTTTTATTTCTTTGGTTGGATTGGTTTACCTTTTGGTTTATTTTGTGCCACTTGCCTAATCATCTGTACTTGAACTTTTGTTTTTAATATATTATTTTTCCTTTTAAAAAAATCATTAAAACTGAATCAATGTAAGGTTGTAGTTACTTCGTGTTTCTAGACCTTAGGAATATATGATAGAAAGATGTCTTTTTCTTTAAATCCAAAAATGAAAACATCACAAGAATATCCTTAGATTTGACATAGAGAAATCACATCTCACATTACAAAACATTATTTTGAAATAAAATCTAACAACAAACACTCAATGACAGATTATAATAATGGCTCATGCATATGAAATTCTGAATTTCATTACTCTATATAAGCTATAGCATGATCTATTTTGAAGCATTAAAAAGGCTTTCATAGCGACCTTTGAATAAGGCAAAAAGATGTTCTCTAGGAGGCAAACTTTTCTTCACAATTGGATGGTTGAGAAATTCTTGACTCCATTTGTAAAGCTTTGGAAACTTTTCAGCAGTAAACAATTGCAACCCTGATATATCTTGAATCAAAGGGATCCAAAAAGCTATGAACACAGCAGCAATGTCCACAAAACCAATCTCTTCTCCTCCAAAGAACTTGTCCTTCAACTCATTCTCAAGAAACTCAAGTGCCTCAGATGATTCTGCAATATTCTTCTCACGCTCTTTCTCATCAACTGTGAAAGCAGATTTGAATGAAGGCGACACAATCTGAGCAATTCATAAATTGAAGCGTCAAAATTATCAGTACAATTAACTATTTCAACCAACATAAGAGAGTACAAAAACTAAAAGTTATCAAAGAGGAAGTTACCTTGTCATCGATGAACTTTGACCAGAAACGAGCCAAGGCTCTTTCGTAAGGATCTGTAGGCAAAATTGGATTTTGTGTCCAGGTATCATCAATGTATTCAAGAATCACCAGAGACTCTGATATGGGCTTCTCATTATGAACAAAAACCGGAACCTTTTTGTAAACTGGGTTATATTTGAGAAGAAGCTCACTCTTGTTCTGCAAGTCTTCTTTAACAAATTCGAATTCAATTCCCTTCAGATTAAGAGCAAGGTTTACTCTGCATACAAATGGGCTTCCAAGAGCTCCCAAAAGCTTCACTTCTTCCTGATTTGTAGCCATTGCAGCACTTCAATATTCTTTCTGAATTTAGTAACTATAAAATGAGTTTATATTGGTGTGTGAGTCCTAAGGTTTTGTGGCCTTTTATAGAGTTTGGAAGACTAATTTTGTAATTTTGAACCTGTCACTTGTTGACTAGGTGTCTTGAAGGAAAAGAAAAAGTGGGATTGACAAGAATTCATGCCTTCACTGTCAAGACATTGGACAAGAAGTGATGTCATGGGTTACAACACCAATTTATTTATAAAAAAAATAATTGAATTAAGTTTGATGAATAATGATCAACCTAACATTATTAATTGTATTCATTTTCATAAGTGGGAACACCTTAGACTATTTGGTTATGAGAACATTTTTCTTATGGCATCTACCTTTAGCAAACCAAGCATATTTAGTTTTGATTGTTGGCTTGTTGCATACTCCAATTGGAGTTAGTGAATATAGTGGTTGAGTTTTTGTTTTTCATGTGAAGGCTCATGGTTTAAAATTTCAAATATGATGTCTATACTAAAAAATGGACTATAAGGGTTTGTTTGATTCAATTTTAACTTTTTTTATAAAAAAATTATTTAATAAATTAGTTTTAAGAATTTTTTTTAGGATGAAAACAAAATAAAAAATTATTTGAAAGCTGTATTTTGTAAAACTATTTTTGAGATAATAAAAGAAAAACTTGTTTCGTTGATTTGTTTTTAAAAACTAATTCAAATATCGTTTGATTTTTACTAAAAATATAAAATCATCTCTTTCAATCTATATAATAGTAATCAATTAAGCTAATTTATTTTTTTGATTTAAAATTTTAAACATTTATTTTACAATTGAGAAAATGGATGATACGGTGATACTGTAAATTAAGTTTAAACTTTCAATTAATAACGATTATATCCCGCTAAGTCATATTAAATTTTTTAAAATTATTTATATGATATAACATAATGATATATTTTTATTGGATGTTCGTGGAAAAACTTTTTTACTAGACCAATACATCTCCATTAAACTCTTTATAATTTACTTTAATTTATTGTAAAATACTATTTGCAAGATAATTTTATTCCAATCATATTATTTTATTTGTGTTTTGTTAATTTAATTTGTTTAAAAGGGATACAATTTACAAATTATTATAATACAATTTTACAAATTTTTATTTGTTTTCTATAAGTTAAATATTTTTAAGTATAATTTCACGGATTGTTAATGTAAAAAAGATAAACAATCACAAAATAAATACATAAACAAATGATAATTGAATTTTATTAAAAAATAAAAAATAGACAAATATATAATGTACATGTTATAAACATGGAAATATCCAAGCAATTAAAATGTGTTTCGATATGCAAACGCAATATTTTTCATTTGTTGAGTTTTTCCAGTGCAAATAATTCCCTTATGCATATGAACATAGCAAAAACACATTTTTTATTGGAAATTCATATTTAATAAATCAATGTAATTACGATCATGCCATTAATGAAAATTTACAATTTTCCGCGTGTTTTCAGTTTTGGTGTTTTAGAAATTCAAAAGCAAAACAACTTTTATGAGTTTTGGTTTTTTAGTTTTTAAAACTAAAAAACAAAAACAGTTTTCAAAACTACTTTTTTAAAAACTATTTATTAAATGAGTTTTTACTTTTTCAATTTTCAAAAACTAAAAAACTGTTTTTGAAAAGGGAATCAAAGAGACCCTAAATATTTTATTTTATCCCTTATCTATATTTCAGAGTCTATTTTGATTTCTTGACAATTAAAAATATTAATTGAATCTCTTAATTATTCAAACGTGTCATATAAGTCATTTTCATTTAATTTCCACTAAAAATGTCTATTTATACACACGTGGCATCCTACATGGCAACATAGTCATCACTTTCTTTGTTTGATTTATTTTTCTTCTCATATTCGTTCGCAGGTTAGAACCCTAAATTGATTTAGGACATAAATTCGTGAATCCGTACATTCACTACAACAAAAAATCTCTTTTAACTCGGTTAGAAATTAGGGTTAACCTCAATTTCGTATATGAGGTAATGAATAGCATCATGAAATGTGCGTCATTTTATTGCTTGGACCAAACTCCATTGAGGATAAAGACTTAATGTCATGAGTTCGATCCCCAGGAACTGCATTTGTATTATTTTGAAACTGGATGATGCACCCTATATTTTCTCTTGGTTATAAGAAAAACCGAGGTAATAGAAAAGTATTTTTACCTTTGTAATAATAATCAAGGGAAATTTTTTTATTTTATTTTATATTTATTTTTCTATATATTTTTTGTTTTAACCCGTATTACAAAAACAATTTCCCCATTTTTGAAACAGAAACATTATACCTATTTCCCATTTCTCAAACAAAAATATTGTACCAAAAATATTCGTTGTTTACACCAATTACAAAGTCAAAATGACACACTCCGTATAATTTTACAACAAAACTAAAACAAATTATTGACCAACAAAATAAATGACCAAAAAACAAATTCTTGTAAGCCATTCAAAATTTCTCTTATGTGATCTGTAAATGGTCTTTAAGGAGTTATAATTTGAACAACATTTGAAACCAATTAAGATAATCATCACCATAAACAACAACAACATTAAATCTTTAACCATTGTTCTTAACAACTACAACAACAACAATAACATTCAAAATTCAATCTCCAACAACAACTTCATACTTCAATATCAACAACATGCATCATATTACACTTACTTTAGAGGCTTTTAATTTTTTGACTTTTACTTCTAAAATCATGCAACATAGGGTATCCTTCGACATCTCTACATGTTGGAAAAAAATATTAGTAAAAAGAATAAAAAAGTGAAATGAATAAATATATATTACCAAGTGATATAAAATATTTAATTACTAGTTTCCGCATATCCTCTCTTGATGATCATGACGAATAACATGCACATCATCTGAATCATATTCGTCAAATGAGAGACCTACATGTGCTGCAAAATAAAGAATCTCAAAATTTAAATCTTGATTTTCATCACTATCAGGAATATATTTTCCTTGTAGAACAATTGACCATCTAGCGTTAGAAGGATCAATCATAACTAGTGAACAATTGACCCCAAAGTATGCTCTAGATGTCAGTACATGATTGTTATCATTGGAAGTAGTGAAGTACGTGGATTCAATGTCAACCATAACTCCACTATTTTGTATGGTACTAGGATCATCCTTTGATTTTGAATATAATGAAAATTAAGTAATGTCGTATGTTCTCAAAGTTATTACATTAAAATTAGGCACATATGACATTCATTTAATTGTCTCTAATGTACTACTCTCTTTAAAAACTCTTTCATTAAACCAATTTATGAAAGTTTTGTTATACTTTATCAACATCCATTTCTCACTCATTTGGGGGAATTTCCCTTGATACTACTTTTGTGAGAGGACAAGTAAGATTGAACTTCATCAACGATATTCAATATATACAAATGTGCTTGGAGAACTACATCTTTGTGCAATGCTTTAACATTTAAACCTTATGTGCCTCTACCTACATATCTTCCATCATAAAGAGACTTGAGGATTCCTATAGAGTTTTCTTTTGACAAATAGTTTGTACAAAACTCAATAGCTTATTATGTGATGTACCGTTCAACGATTGAAGCTTCTGGACAATGACGATTCTTCGTATACCCTTTAAATATATTCATGTATCACTCTACTAGATACACTCACCTTAAATAAATCGGGCACAAAATATAACACCCCTTACTATATGAACAACTAAGTGAACCATAATGTCACAAACTGATGGAGGGAAATACATCTCTTATTGACACAAGATAATTGTAGCCTCATGTTCCAACTCATATAAATTGTCAGGATCAACGACTTTACTACATATAACATTAAAGAATAAGAACGGTCTTGTTATATTTACCCTTACAAAATTTGAGAAAATGCCACAAATAGTCACTGTTAGCACTTGTTGCATCAAGACATGACAATCACGATACTTTAAGAAAACTAATTTCAGATCTTTCATTGACACAAGTTTCTTAAAAATTGTTGAGTATCCTTGGGGAACTTTGATGCCTTGCAAATAATCGAAAAACTTTTTTTCCCTTTTTAGACATAATATGACATGCTGGTGAGAAAATATTTTATATTTCTTATTTCTTTTAGTGCTAACTCTTGTCGTATACCCTTCACCACCATATCTAGACGGGATTTCTTACTATCTTTTGTCTTGCCTTTAATGTTGAGAAGTGTTCCAATCAAACTATCACATAAATTTTTCTCCACATGCATAACATCAAAACAATGTCTTACTCTGAGACTAGACCAATATGGAAGATGAAATAACACCGACCTCTTTTTCCAAATATTTTTCTCCAAGGGCCCTTTTTGTTTCTTTCCAAAGACAACATTAATGTATTGTTGTCTATTATAATCTTCCTTCCCAGTTAAGGTCTTTGGAGCGATATCAAACTCTTACTTCCCATTAAAAGCCTTCCTCAATCAACGGTATGGATGATTAGGTCTTAGAAATTTTGGATGCCCAAGGTAAACAGTATTTTTTCCATTTTGTAATTGGTGGGAGCATGTATAATCTTCACATATATAGGACACACTTTATGTCCCTTGATGTTGTACCCGACAAATTACCATATGCAGAAAAGTCATTGATTGTGAAAAATAACATGGCACATACCTTAAAGTTATCACATGTATGCACATCATCAACATCAATGCCTTCCTCCCACAAAAGTCTTAAATATTCAATTCAATAGCGTCAAATAAACATATATGTCATTCTCTGGTTGCTTCCTGCACAACCACAAAGATAGGTTGTAAATTATGAGAAGAACATGTCGTGAAGTATGGTTAGTACTCAAATTACCAAACAGGTTCATTCTGGAAGTGGCAAGTCCAAGCCTAAGGTTCCTTTCCTCAAGGGAAAAATCTGGAAACAACGAATCAATTTTCTTCCATTGTTATGAACCAGCTACATAGAAAAAATTTCCATCACATACTCTTTCATATACATGCCATATAGTATTCTTTGAGTCATTTACATTAGAAAACAATGCCTTGAATCTTTAAATTATCGGTAGGTACCATATCACCTTGGAAGGAACACCCTTTCTAGTTAGACCATCATCGTCTTCAGCACCATTGTCCTTCTTATTGTAGCGTGACTCCCCACACCTCATACACTCCTTCAAGTTTTCATACTCTTTCCTATATAATATAAAATCATTACTACATGCATGTATTTTGATATAGTCCAAACAGAAAGGACATAATATCTTTTTGGCCTCATAACTACGGTCCGACAACATGTTACCGTATGGAATTTTTTTTGCAACAATTTAAGTAATTCAGTAAATCTTTTATCTATCCACACACTTCTTGCCTTAAGATTAAATAGTCTTAACATAGCCCACAATCTTGTAGATTTTTTGCATCCTAAATATAACGACTCTTCCATGTCTCTTTGAAAATTATCTTCCACACGGGCTTTCTTAAACGCATCTACTAAAATATCACGAATCATATCTTCTAGAGTATCATTCATGAATTTATCAACTTCAAATCCATGGGACACATGTCTTTTTTTTGTCACTCACCATGACATACCTATTCCGTATAATTTTGAATAATTCTATCAAAACCTAAATGATTGAATATAACATCGTTTGGATGTTTTTGTGTATTATGACAATTTTTACAACGACACTAAAAAATCTAATTATTATTAGGAAGTTTTTTTCTCCGTAAATTCAAGAAGTTGAATCACTCCATTTTCATACTCTTTACTTAACTTATTGGCTTTAATTCAACTGCATAATAACCCACACCTTCTAAAAATAAAATAAAAATCGTACACAACCAACATAAATGAACATTCCAACTCCATAAAATAACAATAATAATAAACAACAACAACTACAAATACCTGAAAAACAACACTAGATTACACTCTAAGACTCAAAAACCATATCAACAACAACAACAACATTACTAGTACAACCATGGTGAAAGTTTTACGTAGTGGAAACGTGATGAGATAGTGAAAGAAAAGTGTTTGTTTAAGTTCGAGCTTCCATCCTCCTTGGAGAAGATGAAGAATGTTGTTTCTTTTGTTTGCTAGGGAGCAAAAAATTTATGATACATAATGGAAATTGAATGAGACTTAACAATATGATTGAATATTGTTTAGAGTTTACATCTCAGTTTTAAAAAAAAACCGAGGGAACACAACTGAGGTAAAAAATGAGTTCAATTTAATTAAATAAAATATCATTCAACATTTCATGTTGGTGTCCTAGAAAATTGAGGGATAAGATGATTTATAAAATAAGGGCGTCATTTTGGTTCTAACTAAGACACGAACTTGCAGGAGCTAGGAATTGAAACTTAAACCTTGAGTTACATTTTTTATCTGTTTTCTACAAAACCAAGGGATAATATTTAATTTTAAAATAAAATAAAATGGCGTGTTCCAGGTAATTTGAACTTGGTTTTTCATTGGCTGGTGTGAAAGCTTTAACATGAAATGTATTATTTTTAGTAGTGATTGAATCGAAGGAAATAATGAGTTATAGGTGTTGTTCATCCTTGCGAAGGGGAAGAGTTCTGGAAGTTTGGATTCAAATTTATACTCAAGTTCCAAGAAGTGATGGAGACCCAATTTTCATTGTGGAGACATTGATATGCTTCGTAGGGAAACAACACTTAGAAATTATGGAAAGCAATTCACGACATGTCCCTATTTTAAGGTTACCTAGTTTCCATATTTTGTCATTTTTGCTAGTGAATTTATGGGTAACAAATGTGTTTGTTGATGTACACAGGGCTCTACCCAAACTGGGCAGGGTTTGTAACACCCTAAATCCTGAAACTTATATGCAAAGGATTACTCGACAATTTAAGGCGTTATCAACGAAAACCCTTCAACAAAACATAAGCATTTTGAAAACATGAAGCGGAAAAATAAGAAACATACAACATCTTCCATCACTTGCTCACTTTCACTTAGAGTATCATCGCAGCGTAATCACATTAATCGCGATAATAAAACATGTTAACTACAAATTGGGTCTTATAAAGACTTAACTTTCACAAAATGATTCAAACGAAATTTCAATATCTAGCTCTCAACGGTTTCAAAAAGACTCAACATAATAGTTATTAAACTTAAACAAAACACGTAAGTCAACATCAAACATAATAATAGAAAACATTTTTCGCTCCCAGTGTTATAGAATCGGAGCATATTGATTAAAAATGAGATAACTAATGAAAATAACTCTAAACGTTATTTACCACTTACAATAGCAACTATACTCCTGAGTATCTGCAAGATGTCCATGGTGGACAATATCAAAGCAAAGGGGGTGAGAATTCACATCAATAGTTTGAACGACATAAGCTGCAAGGTATAATTCAAACATCCACATATTCAAAAATAATCACATAATATCATTCTCACACCCAATCCATCAACATACACAAAGCAATCACATATTCATCATTTAAATTATGCAATAAGGCTAACAACTTCAACCATACTCATATGCATGTGGTACCATATCATCACCAATTGGTTCGATCAGGAATCGAGTTCATCATGCTCAAACCCTGAATCCACTGTGTTCGAATTCAGGACAAGTCACCAATCCACCCTGCTCAGATTCCAACTTGCCTCTTTCATCAACAACAACAACAATATAATGAATGCATGTCACAACACTTCAATGCAACAACAACATAATGTTTAAAGTCCCTTCCCGATAATAAACAAAGCATGCATTGACCCAACATAATAGTTACCCTTCCGAAGTATCACCCTACAACAACATACTCATAATTCAACAACATAATTCATGCTTGCACATCAATATATCATCATCACAATCCATAAAAATTAACACAACATCATCATCATGTGTGCACATATCCATCATTCATCAAATAAATCATAGATTCATTTAATATCATCAAAACAAGCATCTACACTCACTGAAGACACATGACGGGTTACTTGTCATGGTTGTGGAGCCCTCCACTGACCTCAACACTTCAGAGCATAACCTATGTAACGATCGACTTAGAAAACAAGCATGACCAGCTTGACGGGTTACCCGTAATCAGCGTGACGCCTCTCATCGACCTGCAACCTGCAAAATTCGTCTCTTCCAATGGATTTCAATGCAGAACTCATATTTCTCAATCAAGGCATATAAAATCGATCCAACATATTACACACATGTTATATAGTTATCAGTAACATCTGCATACATAAAATTAACACCTCTAATTCATGGTTTTCGTAAAATCATATTAGTCCCAAAATCTTCAAAATAGCAACAATGGTGGATATATGTTAACTCATCTAAACAGAATGTATCATACATCATAGCACACAAATTTTATCACCAATCATCAGCATATTCAACAAATCAATCATCAATAATAGAATTATGTTAAAATCCCAATGCCCTATTGAAGGTTAAGGATTGCTTAATTTTATCCCTCATACATATACATGTTATTGAGATAGTTCTCCCCCTTACCTGGTTATCCTAGCAACAGTGCAAAATTCTAGTTTTTGATTCTCTAATCTCCTCCAAGTTCTAAGCCTTCTCTTGCATTTTCTCTAGCCTCTTCTCTATTATCCAATTCTAGGTATATGTAATGATAAAACTCTTTAAAACTAGGTTATGTATTCTAATTTATATCATTAGGATAAATCTTATTATAATTTTAATCCTGGACAAACTCTTATTCCTCTTACTCCTTCCCCCCTTCTACTCCTCATAAATCAAACTTTGTCCCCAAACCTTCTAGTTTCTATTAAATTAAATAAATCTAACAAAATACTATTATTTTAATTATTAAAATAAACTCTAATAATTTAATCAAACTATACTAGCCCCTAATTACTCTCCACTCCCCGCACATCAATGTCACACATCCCCACCATCCTTATTTATTTAAATAGTATTACCCATAAATTATTATGATTCAAATACTTGGGGAATGAATCCTCACATGTAGGCAGTCACAACCTAGGGGGCAGGACAAAGAACACACTAGAAGAACACATAAACTTGAATATGCCTTCACGACTTTGAGAAATGACAAAAAAATACAAATCTTTAAAGTTCTTGAAGTTGTCAATAAAAACTTTAAGCAAATAAACCCTATTCTTATACTCATACAAATATTGGAATACATGTACATATGCCTAGCTCACTAGGGACAATTGAGGAGGGGAAATATTGAGGTTATTTAAAACCCTTATTTTGAAGTCATTTATAGGAATTTTAAACCCCATCATGGAGAACAAGCACTCGTGAAGAGGAAGTGATCATTTGTAAAAATAGTTGCACAACCTCTTACTAGGCTCTATGTGAGACACCGACCAATTAGAAGATAATCTAACCACAATTTTCATGGGTTGGACAAAGTTTCAAGGATATAGCAACGACTCATTACACTATTTAATACCTTTATCCACCGCATATTTATGTTGGTATAAGACGAAACTAGTTGTTGGTATATGTCTATTTTTCTTTTACAAAGATTTCTTTCCTATAATTTATAATTTTTAATAATTAAATTTTTGCAATACTTTATATATGCACCACACAAAATTTAAAACATCAAAGAAAATTTCAAATATATTGTCAAAATAGCAAATCTTACAAATATATAAAAATAAAAAAGTAACGTCAATTATATAATAACAATTACCAAAATAGATGTTACGACAACAAAACAAAATTCAAAAACATATATAAGGTAAAAGCAATTTCTAATATTCCCCTCTTTCATCTTCATCGGTGCATGAACTTCGAGAATTTGTCTAGTTTGGGGCACTAGAAGCATTTGTAGTCAATTGAAAACAAAATAAAATAAATTACAAACTCAACTTAATAAATGTTTTCATAATATTCGAAATATGAACTCGAAGAGTACAATATAATATAATTGTCTTGAAGCTTGTAAAATAACATTCCAATCTTCTTGATATAATCGATTTTGTATCATTGCCATCATATTTACCATAAACACATTTGTCATCTCTTGACTTTCTCGCATTTTCTTAAGTTCCTCCTAAACTCTTGATTTTCAGACAAAGAAGCTTTTGATTTTGTAGTTTTGGGAATATTGCCTATACAACACACATGTCCCCTTTTTTCAGATCCTTTTACTTAGGAATAAATGTCATCATTTCAAGACATATGACTTTGTATCTTTTGGACCAATTGAGAAGTTGCATCCCCATTATTATGTTTGTTTAGTTCTTTCTGAAATATTATAATAAATAGGATAATACAAAAAACAACATGGGATGAACTAAATAAGAACATCGATACTTGTCAAACAACAAAGAGAATATCAGCCAAGTAAAGCTTAATTTTTTGTCCTATAAACATAGTAGAATGATGTTGAAGTAAAAATGAACAGGTTGAACATAATTATTTATTTAAAACATAAACAATTACATTATAAATCCATAAAAGAAACCATAGTTGAATTCAAAATCAGGTGCAAGATATTCTACAATAACAATCAGGTTGAGCTTTCTTGATAGTTCAAACTCAGAATACTAGAGGAATATATAATCCTAACACATTGACATCATACTTAGAGATTTCTATGAATCTTAATCAGTAACCAACTAGTTTCATAAAGCTAGATACTCTTTAATATAATACATATTACATTGTTGCCTTGCACAACAAAAAACATCATCTAAAATCATATGGTTTGCTTTTAACTAAAATTTATGTAAGCTTGAATAAGTAAATTTTGTGGTTTATGCATTTCACTTGTCTTTACTATAATCATATTCTAAATAATGTTATGTGAAAATTGTGCACTTTTTTCTCTTTAACCAGTTGTGCACTTGACTGGGGTGCTCTCACTGCTGAACATTCTAAGTCACTGCTGAAATTCTATGATTTTGAAATTAACATTGCCTGAAAATAGTTTACTAATCCATAATTACTCATCATGCTAAGTTTACTAATCCATAATTTCACAAAAAAACAGTGCTCGAAAATTCATGCTAAGCTTATTAATCCATTAAAGAGATGAACCATAATTACAAATCCAAAACCAAGAAAATTCAAAGCAAAAACCACCAGCATATTCCATTAATTTCACACATCATTCAATACAAGTCACAGAATAAAAAAGGCATGAATGAAAGGAAATATTACATTCAATCTTTAAGCCTTTTAATTAATAACTGAACCATCTGTACGAGTACAAGTATCAATGTAAATATCTTTCCATGTGGGCGACACTCCTTTGATCTTTTTTTTCTAATACCAAACAAATAATTTATAACTAATTTGTTTTAAAAATACGATTTACTCAATTAAGAGTTCAAATATTAACAAACATTTTCATTGATAAATTTGGAGAGATTTTTTGTATCCATACGATGAATATCTTCATATTTAGCACGATTTTGACTATTAATTTTACTTAATTTCTACAACTGATAAAACATAATATAGTGATTTTTGGATGGTGTTATAGTTTCCCTTCCTTGGGAACAAAATGTGGCTCATAGTGTGGTGAATTAATCTAATATTTGGGTGAAGGAGTCCAACATTGAAGGGATATGGAACGATGGAAGTGGGACCAATGAGGAGTGACCGAGCAAGAGTGTCAGGGTTGAATTCAATACCTTGAAGATCAATTTGATCATAATATTTCCCTATGAAGGATAAATTACAAATTTGAGCAAAATCTTCAAGAGATTTGATGACTCCGTCTGTGTAAAAGAGATTTGCGTAGAACCATTTTACCAAATTTGGGTACCTTTCCCAAGGTTTCTAAACAATAAAGTTTCTTAGCCCTGCTATGGTGAATCCTTCCACGGAGGAATGGTTCTTGAAGAGATCTCCATCTAGACAGTGAGAGGTGAAGATTTCTCTATCGGAGTAGTGGAGGTTGAAGTTAGATTCTTGGGCTTGAGAGGTGAAATCTTCGGAGAAGTATGAAGATGAAGGTTGGGAAGAACAAATTCTCTTTTGGGCCATTTTGTAGTGATGATGATGTTGAGTGAGCTAATGAGTTTCTAATGAGTAAGAAAAATTATGAGATGAAAAGATTGACACGTTTTCTCCTTTCATAGGCTCTGTCTAATTGATTAGAATTATGTCCTAATTGATTAGAAACGGTAAAAAAAATTAGAGTTATCAGTTGCAAGTATCTACTATTGTGATTACTACCCCAATTATCCATTGTGGTGAACTCCAACATTCGAATATTTGAGTTTTCAAAATATCTAATCCATTAGGCCAAAGTGCTAATTGATTAGATTAGCCCAATTCATAATATCTTTGATTTGGGCTTTGAGTTTTGCACTCATGTTGGGCTTTATTTACACCTCTTGCTATAGGATACTGAAATGCTCATTTTTATGGATTAGAAATTAATTTAATTTTGATGAGAAACATATTAAGAAATATTATTTTAAGGTGTTAATCAGATTTTCCTGATTATTTTGACCATAAAATAACTTTACCTCATTTATCAAGAAATCTTGATAAATATTTCCCAAGAGGGAAGACACCAAATGGTGTATCCTCCTCTACACATCGTTGGATGTGAGAGTTGTTTAAGCCACAAAAATAAATAGTTGTTTAAGCCACACCAAGAGGGAAGACACTCATGTTAGATGCATTTCATTTGATTTCCATCATCGTATAGTCAAGTTTATAGGTAATAACCCAATGTGGAGCTCTAGAGAACAATCACACTCTACCTTTGTTGCTTTGGTGGAGTGAATTAGACTAATGATTGATCTTCCTCCTTTATATCCAAAGGCCCATCCGGAACAATTTCTCCCAAGCCTTGATGTGACTTAACAATGGGAAGTCTTTGAGATAATTGGGTCTGGATTACCGTGTTGGGTCCATTGTTTGGAGAAGTGAAAAGATTTGGTATCCCTTGTGAGTGACCTTGCAAACACGCACATTAAATTATAGTATTCTTATTGAAATGTCTCGCGAGATTGTTCTTACATGTGGTGCTTCCCTTTAGGATGTTGAAGTGTACTCAAGTGTTATTATGATATAGAGGCAAATCCAACCGTTATTTTCCATCTATCAACTTTCCTTTATTTAGAACCATTGATTTACCTGCTCCGCCCTAATATATAAAGGTTACTTCCCTTTCCTAACCACATTTCCACTCTTTGCGTAAATCATAAGCCCTTTTTTCCTACAAACCTCGATTGCTTTCTCCCGAGCTTTAGTTATTCATGTTCTATCTGTCTTTGTTTTCTTTTCAGGGTCATGCATTTTCTCGATATATCTCACCCTCAAAACTATTGTCTACTTTAATCATTTCTTAAAGCTTCAGCTTTTTCAGTTACCATTTCTCTCCTTCTTTATAGCTTATTAATTTTCCCTTCATTGTTTTTGTTATGGCTTATATGGGAGATGGCCCTGCAAATTTTCATTACATATCTAGCGATGCGAGTGACGCTTCATCTCACACTGAAACATTAAACCCTAAAATTTCAAATGTTACCTCTTTAGCATTTAATCAATCCATTGCATACCTCATTGTTCTCGGTGATAATTTTAGATTTGGTGGTGATTTTATCGAAGATGGAAACAAACCCTCGATTTCTCATCTTGGTGGAAATAAAAATGATTTTATCGGTCCTGCCACGGGGAATAATGAGGTTGGCTCATCTTCTCTTGATCTTGTTGAGACCCACTGAGAAAAACCAAGAACATGTCTCCTTATTAATTCATTTAAATCTTTAAAGGGTCAGGAACCTAGTGTTAAGGAGGTTAGGGATCATCTCAACTTTTAGAGTCATTCCCTCATTCATGATATGGTTCGAAAGGATTGTCAAGGTCTTGTTATGCTCATTGATTCAGCTCATTACTATTGCGTGGAAGCGGAGTTAGTGAGAATAATTTCCTTATTCAGGAACACACATAGCCTGGAGGAAGCTTATAGTGAGATGTAGAACCATTCTCTGATTGGTTTGTTTCACATCTCAACCCTGTCAAAAGCACATGTAGCTCCTTCAAGGGGTGCTTCATGTGGAATCTTGTTTTGCAGGTGATATGCTTTCAACAAGGACATGTACTTTTATTGATGACAACTAATGTATTATGATACGTCAATCATGAACGGTTAAGCAAATAAAGAAACCTCATTATTAGGATTTTTTGGACTTGACTATCCGATGATGACAATCAAATGAGATGCATCTCAAGCTACTAAAGCATGGGTCAACAAAAAGAGAAGAATCTGACAAAGTCTTAAAGTAAGGTAAAACGAAATTAGTAATGAGTAAATGATCATAAGGCAAAATGACTTTATCGTAAAAGCACAAGGCTAAAAGCGTAGACATTGTAAACTATTTTCAAAATTCATTATTAAAAGAAAATATTTTAAAAATCATCTATAAGTTGTGTCATATAAACTGGGAGAAGTCAAAATAGCACATAAGTGAATCGT
Source organism: Lathyrus oleraceus (assembly GCF_024323335.1). Lineage (NCBI taxonomy): Eukaryota > Viridiplantae > Streptophyta > Magnoliopsida > Fabales > Fabaceae > Lathyrus > Lathyrus oleraceus. Next base: position 341,311,951 of record NC_066581.1, read on the forward strand.
TAATAGTAGCGTTGAAATGCTAACCTTGAAGATTCACCAAAAATTATCATATTAAAAATCCACTGGGCATAAAAACTCTACTCAACCATTTCACCCGTATTATGTCTTGAATACTAACATTTTTTTTTTGTCTTTTGTGGTATAAATTTGAGTAATGGAGTTTTTCTTTATATAGAAATTTAGCTATATTAGTAATTCTGTAAAACGTTAATTAATTAAGAAAATATTATTTTTGCTATACAATAAAAGAATTCCTAACGGATTCCTCAATAATGGATACAATTGTCAACTAGAACATATTCTAGAATTTTTTTATATAATATTATTACCATGTGATCTCTTATTTGACAGAATCTTTTCCTTTTTCTTAATACCTGTATGTATATGATGCCTTTATTATCCTTTTGTATCTGATAATTTTAAAATTATATCAAATCAAATCATTAATCTTCCTATAAAAAAGCTAAGCCAAATTGATTGATAAAATCAAACTTATTTGAGAATTGAATATTAGCAATGGCTGGTATTGAAGAAGTGGAGCTTTTGGGTTCTGTGGGAAGCCCGTTTGTGATTAAGGTTCAAATTGCTCTGAAATTGAAGGGAATTGAATACAAATATGTGGAAGAAAAATTGGGTAATTTGAGTGAAACACTTCTCAATCATAACCCAGTTTACAGGATGGTTCCTGTTTTGGTTCATAATGGAAAACCAATCTCAGAGTCTCGTGTGATTCTTGAGTATATTGATGAGACATGGAAGCTAAATCCAATCTTGCATTCTGATCCTTACAAAAGAGCATTGGACCGTTTCTGGTCAAAGTTCATAGATGATAAGGTAATCAGTTTCATTGATTGTTTGTTTCCCTTCATAATATTACTAGCAGTTGAATAGTTTTAGCATGGTTTTAAATTGTGGTTGCAAAACACTCCAAACACAACCCCAACACTAACAATTTTTTAGAGGCGTCGCTGCTACATAGTGGTTATAGTGATTGTGATTGTGATGCTGATGTTGATTTTCGAGCTAGGGTCCAAAATTCAGAATGTGTTTCCAGGAAAAAATGAGGCAAAATTAGGTACGGATTAGTCAAGAACTAACTAAACATTCTATAGCGATCTATAGTTAATTCCATTGTTTATTAGCACTAAATATTTTGCTTGCCACTCTTGTGTTAGTTGCAAAGTACTCATGTGATTAGCTATGAATTTGTTGCTTATTAGCTGTGATATTTTAAGGTCTAAGTTAGACTTTAAATTGCGGCCGTGGATGCAATGCGGTTGCAGACGTGGATTTTGCAATTGTGGTTATTCCGATGCATATTACAATTGTTACGTCATAAATTTTGATTAAGAGGTGTATTTCTACACCATCGAAAAACACATAATTACATCAGAAGGAAATTGAGTTTTGGGTTCTGGAGTTTTGATGAATATACATGAAGAAACATGGGCGTAATTGTCTGATGTGCTTTGCAATGCAAATGGATGCGTGATTTTAAATGACACAAAACCTGCGGTCTGATTTGGCTGTGGAGACTCTTGTATCAATATTGTGGCCACAGTTGCAGTTGCGGATCGCAATTTAAAATCAGGGATCTTACATGAATCACCCATTCTAGAACTAACTTTCCATATAACTCCATTTAAACTTTATCTGTCTTAATTTATTTTCTAATACATATAATTTTAATTTGTGAATTCAGTGTGTGGTTCCAGCAGCAAAAACTATTTTTATCCCTGATGAGAACGAACAGGAGAAGGCTAGAGAAGAATTATTCGACGCTTTGCAGTTTCTCGAGAATGAGCTCAAGGACAAGTTCTTTGGAGGAGAGGAGATTGGTTTTGTGGATATTGCGGCTCTGTTTATCCCTTTATTTCAAGAAGTAGCAGAGAAACAGTTGTTCACCAGTGACAAATTTCCCAAGCTACACAAGTGGAGTCAAGATTTTTACAACCATCCAGTAGTCAAGGAAATTATGCCATCGAAAGAGCAACAATATGCGTATTTCAAAGCTCGCGCTGCAAGCCTTGCTGCTGCGTCAAAATAGATTAATATAGAGTGAGACTCTGAACTTGTAAGGAGATTTGTATAAGTACTTGTCCGTGTCCTTGTGGAGTTGTTTTGTTGTTTGTATTTCAGTTCAAATGGAATGTACTCTGACTTATCATGCGTCATAAATATCCTGCAATGTTGTTTTCAGGAATAATTCCTTGAAAGAATAATTTCCTACATTTCATTTTGGTACAAAATAATTTTCATGAAAGAATAGTTTCGTGTTAGATATGTAATCTTTGATCAGTTAATCGCTGTAAGACAGTATCGCAGTATAACAACTGTTTGGATGCCTCTACTTTGGTTAGGTTTAGCCAGGCTACCTTAGTGATTATGGGAAGGTTTTAAATATCAGTTGCATTGAGGTTGCGTAAAGACTTTAATAATTTCGTTTGGTAGAGGTTTTGCGACACTGATTGCAGTTGTCGCATTCTTTGTCATAAAAACTGTGGTTTCATTGAAATCGAAGAAGGAACCTCCTGTTTCCTTCTCCTCTTCCAAAGACGAATGCTGTCCACTTACTACTGCTACTCTGTTTAATGTTGGACCTTCAATGTTCAATGATAAGCAACAATGATGACACAAGTGTTGGTTTCGGACACATACATACATTTTTTCAGAAGAATTGGAGTTACCATAATTAAGCAATGATGACGCAACAAAGTCAGTTAGTAAATTAGTTAGCCTCGCCAAGAATCAAGGGACCTTTCATTGTCTGACACTGGCATGACATGATACCAACATGTGTGATCATATTTAACTGGTATTGGTTAAAACATTACCACCTTTGACATATTAGTGTCATTGTCGTGTCCATGTATGTGTGTGTTTGTACTTTATAGCTTTTATGTTTACTATATTGTTACAACTACATCAGGATTCTTAACCTTCAGTTAAGATGGATAGATACCTTTTTCTGTATTAATTGAAACATGAAAAAATGACACTAATATCCATAGATTTTAGATGGAGAAATATCAGATGCAAACTATGATTTTGATATGAAACCTATCTGCAAAAATTGAATTACAGATATTATAGTTCACAAACTAGAAATTCTGTGTCTATTTCGAAGCAATGAGGCTATCATAGTGAGCTTTGAAATAGGCAAAAACAGGGTCTCTAGGAGGCAAACATTGCTTAACAATTGGATGGTTGAGAAATTCTTGACTCCATTTGTAAAGCTTTGGAAACTTTTCAGCAGTCAACAATTGCAACCCTGTTACATCTTGAATCAAAGGGATCCAAAAAGCTATGAACACAGCAGCAATATCCACAAAACCAATCTCTTCTCCCCCAAAAAACTTGTCCTTCAACTCATTCTCTAGAAACCCAAGAGAATCAGATGTTTCTGCAACATTCTTCTCACGCTCTTTATCATCATCAATGATATGAACAGCTTTAACGGAAGCAGCCACAATCTGATCATTTCAAACATTTAATTTTACAATAACAAAAATAATCAGCTTTTTAAAACTCAGCATTGTTACCTTTTCGTCGATGAACTTGGACCAAAACCGAGCCAAGGCTCTTTGATAAGGTTCAAAAGGCAAGATAGGATTTTGTGTCCATGTTTCATCAATGTACTCAAGAATCACAAGGGATTCTGATATGGGTTTTTCATTGTGAACAAAAACAGGAATCTTTTTATAAACTGGGTTGTATTTGAGGAGAAGTTCACTTTTGTTGGCCAAGTTTTCTGGAACAAATTTGTATTCAATTCCCTTCAACTCCAAAGCAATCTGTACCCTACACACAAATGCGCTTCCCACAGAACCCAAAAGCTTCACCTCTTCCTGATTTGTAGCCATTGATGCACTTCAATTTTCTACGACTTTAACAACTATGTAGAATTTTTGTTTAGGAGTTTGAGTCTTAAGATACTTTGGAAAATTAATATAATAAGTCTCAGCCTACATGTTGATTAGATTAGTAAACTGACATCACACACATTATGAGAATCCAGATGCCGCTCTCCCTATCAAGTGGACAAGAAGTGATGTAAGGGATTACACAAAAAAAAAATATATATATATATATATATATTTCTAGAATAAACTATTCAAGAGCCACGAATCAAGAAAACTCAGAAGGTTGATTCAATAAAAAAGAATAAAATTAAAAAAATTCAAAAATAAATAAATTATTTTATTAAAGAGGCTCCATTCTAGAATTTAGACTTACCATAAATAGAAAAGCTATGGGAACGACAGAACTTGTGAATACAAGAGTTTCTACTAAAATAAAAAATCTTACTGATTGATTAGATGGGATGACTGAAGGAACTAAAAATTCATTCTTTTTGGAGGAGTTATGGACTAACTCAACATTACATCTTCAATGAGAGTCAATATTCGCCTGCGAAAATGTGGATTTTTAGGAATTTGAATTTTTTTGTCAATCCAATATGATAAAATAAATAAATAAATAAAAAAGACAAATACATATTTGTTAGAACCTTATATCCAAAAATATTAGCTAGTTAGATACAGATAGCAAAAATGGTCTATAAAAATATATATTTTGTTATATATCAAAGCAAGATTAAAAAACTTCTAATAGATAGATAGATTCTATGTCAAAAAATCTCACGATTATATTCTATTTCATTTTTTTATTTTATTAAACATATGTATCTTATTGTATATTATTTTAATTATTTTTTTATCGGTCCAATATTTTTCAATTGATTTATTTGCGAGGAGCCGTATGAGGTGAAAATCTCATGTACGTTCTATACTAGAGATGGAATTGAGAAATAACCATCAACTATAACCCAAAAAGAACGAGATTCCAAAAACATCATAGTGGAAGAATGAAAGAAAAAGTCTCTCACGGTAATAAAATTTGCTTTGGAAAATATGCTCTTCACCATCAACTATAACCCAAAAAGAGCGAGACTCCGCAAACATCATAGTGGAAGAATGAAAGGAAAAGCCTCTCGCGGTAATAAAATTTTCTTTGGAAAATATGCTCTTCAGGCACTTAGCCCGCTTAGATCACATCTAGACAACTAGAAGCGGGTCGACGGACAATGTCACGAAATATTCGCCGGGGTGGACAAATATGGGTACGCATATTTCCAGACAAACCTGTTATAGTAAGACCTATCGAAACGCGCATGGGTTCGGGAAAAGGATCACCCGAATATTGGATAATTGTCGTTCAACTCGGCAAAATACTTTATGAAATGGGAGGGGTCCCCAGAAAATATCGTTAGAAAGGCGATTTCAATCGCGGCATCCAAAATCCTTATACGAACTCAATTCATTCTTTCCAAATAATCATTAGAACGAAAGAGGTCTTTAGTATGAAAAAAAGACAATTCTCCGTTTCTTTTTTTTTGAACACGTAATATTTTTCTTACTTCAACTTTTTGACTCATAGATAAGAAAAAAAGATATGATTCAGCCTCAAACCTATTTAAATGTAGCCGATAATAGTGGAGCGCGTGAATTGATGTGTATTCGAATCATAGGAGCTAGTAATCTACGGTATGCTTATATTGGTGACATTGTTGTTGCTGTAATAAAAAAAGCAGTGCCAAATTCATCTTTAGAAAGATCTCAAGTCATCAGAGTTGTAATTATACGTACTTGTAAAGAACTAAAACGTCGTAATTGTATAATAATAAAGTATGATGATAATGTAGTGATTCTCATTGATAAAGAAGGAAATCCAAAAGGAATTTGAATTTTTTCTGCAATAGCCCAAAAATTGAGACAGTTAAATTTCACGAAAGTAGTTTCATTAGCACCCGAAGTATTATAATAAGAGATCATGATATAGATATATTATTTATAACTTGAATGAATAGGAAGGAAATAGATTAGAATACTAATGAAATATATATTCTGTATTCAATTCAATATATTCAAAATAAAAATTATAATTCTATTTGTATAAAAAAATTGAATTCGAATTCAATATAAGATTATTTATATAGTTTTGAATATGTCATTCGTTCATTTTTTTTCTATCTTTTCTTTAGTTTTAGAATATTCTATATTATATATTGAGATTGTCATTATCCTAATGAAAATCAAATTTTCTATACATATAGAAAGTATTATTCTATTCTCATATTCAATATTAGATATTTTATTGAATAAAAAAAATAAAAAAATAAACGGAAGCATGTTGATTATATGGAAAGTAAGGAGTAAAAATCTATCGTGGGTAAAGATATTATCACTGATATACTAACCTTGATACGCAATGCTGACATGAATAGAAAAAGAACTGTTCAAATACTACTTACTAATATCACCGAAAACATTGTAAAAATTCTTTTACGAGAGGGTTTTGTTGAAAAAGTCAAGAAACATCGAGAAAGCAACAAATACTTTTTAACTCCACGGTATAGAAGAAATAGGAAATGATCATACAATTTTTTTTAAATTTAAAAAGGATTAGTACACCTGGTCTACGAATCTATTCTAACTATCCAAAAATTCTAAAAGTTTTATAAGGGATGGGGATTGTACTTATTTCTACTTCTAGGGGTATAATAACAGATCGAGAGGCTCAATTAGAAAAAAATAAGGGGGGGATTTCTGTTATATATGGTAATCATCATAGTTTTGCCCATATCTGAATTAAATGAAAACTGGATATCTCAATTAGCGCTACGACAACTTAGAGAAGAAATTATGACGATGATGAAGGAAATAGAGAAAACAAATATGGTAATCATCATACTTTTGCCCGTATCTGAATTATCTGAAAAATGGATATCTGAATTAGCGCTACAACTTAGCGAAGACATTATGATGACGGTGAGCGAAATAGATAAAAACATATATTGTTTTATTGTTGTAGTATTGTATCAAAGATTAAATTCATCAACAACGTATGATCATTACCATAAACGTATGATGATCGTGTTATTTTATTCCACCTCTTAGAAATTAGAACTAAATTAGAACTAATAAACAATCCGGAGATATATGATAATAATATATATGAAAATATTACTTTTTGAGATTTCTCATTTGAATAAAAAATGAATATCTGAATTCGGGGAAAAACTTGACAAAGACATTATTATTAGGGTGAATAAGGAACTAGCGGAAATAAATAAGGAACTAGCGGAAACAGACAAGGAAGTGGGGAAAACATATCTTGTAGCATTATTCTGGGATGAAGACTAAATTCATCAACAACGAGGGTATGTCGCAGGTTGCTTTAGAGAAATAAAATTCAAGAGAAATAGAATTCAAATAAGATTCTAGGCTATATTTCCAAAAATATTGACTGGATACGATCGATAAAGGAAAAAATGGAAGTATAAATTACTCAATCCGATTAGTTGTATAACTTGAACATATTTTTTAGGAGTAACAATTTGAAGTTCAAAATGCAAGGAAACCCTATTTTCTTCCAATATATAAATTCAGAATTCAATTGAATTTCTAAGGAGTTAAAAATATGAAAGTGGCGGTCTCTGTTGGTAAAATGTGTGAAAAATGTTGATTGATTCGTAGGCGAGGTCGACTTCTAGTAATTTGTTCCAATCCAAAACATAAACAAAGACAAGGATAATATTAAAATAAAAAAGGACTTTCTATTAATAAGATTTTGTATTTGAATAGAATTCAAATACAAAATGTTATTAATATTCCATTTTCTTAAATACTAAATAATTTGAATCTAGTCTATAGTTATAAGTATTCTAAAAACATAGAATTTCTTATTGTTTGATATTTGAAAAAAGGTATTCTATATTAATCGAATTATTGAATAAAATAGAATAACTAGATAGAAAATAGTAAAGAATCCTTTTTGAGAGGAAATGGATATATCCATATATTTCGGACTTACATTTTTTTTCAAATAAAAAAAATGGCAAAATCTATACCAAAAATTGGTTCATGGAAAAATTGATGTATTGGTTCGCGTAAGCATCCTCGTAAAATACAAAAGGGGGTTATTTATATTCAAGCTAGTTTCAACAATACCATTGTGACTGTTACAGATGTACGAGGTCGGGTGATTTCTTGGTCCTCCACCAGTTCATGTGGATTCAAGGGTACACGAAGGGGGACGCCATTTGCCACTCAAACCATAGCGGGAAATGTTATTCAAACAGTAGTCGAGCAATGCATGCAACGAGCAGAAGTCAAGATAACGGGTTCGGGTCTAAGAAGAGATGTGGCATTAAGAGTTATTTATAGAAGTGGGATACTATTAAAGGTTCTACGGGATGTAACCCCTCTGCCACATAATGGATATAGGGCTCCTAAAAAAAGACGTGTGTAAAACTAACAATAAACATTAAAGAAAAATATTTCGATAGAAATAAACAATTAAATCAAGAGTTTCATAAAAATATAATACTATGATTCGAGAAAAACTAAAAGTATCGACTCAGACACTACAGTGGAAATGTGTTGAATCAAGGATGGACAATAAGTGTCTTTATTATGGACGCTTTATTCTATCTCCACTTATGAAAGGTCAAGTAGATACCATAGGCATTACAATGCGAAGAATTTTGCTTGGAGAAATAAAGGCAACATGTATCACACGTGCAAAATCTGAGAAAATACCACATGAATATTCTACCATAGTAGGTATTCAAGAATCAATACATGAAATTTTAATGAATTTGAAAGAAATTGTATTGAGAAGTAATCTGTATGGAATTCGGGAGACGTCTATTTGTTTCAAAGGTCCTGGATATGTAACTGCTCAAGACATCATTTTACCACCTTCGGTGGAAGTCATTGATAATACACAACATATAGCTAACCTAATAAAACCTACAAATTGAGAGAAAGCGGGGATATCATATAAAAACACTAAACAAATTCAAGGTGGAAGTTATACTATAGATGATGTATTCATGCCTATTAGAAATGCAAGTCATAGTATTCATTCTTATGTGAATGGAAATAAAAAACAAGAGATATTATTTGTGGAAATATGGACAAATGAAAGTTTCACTCCTAAGGAAGCACTTTATGAAGCCTCCCGGAATTTGATTTATTTATTTATTCCTTTTTTACATGCAAAAGAAGAAAACTTAAATTTTGAAAACAATCAACACAAAGTGACTTTTTCCCTTTTTACTTTTTATGATTATGATAGATTCGTTAAGGATAAACTAAGGAAAAATCAAAAAGAAATTGAGAGAAAGAATGGATATCATATAAAAACACTAAACAACATTCAAGGTGGAAGTTATACTATAGATGTTGTATTCATGCCTATTAGAAATGCAAGTCATAGTATTCATTCTTATGTGAATGGAAATAAAAAACAAGAGATATTATTTCGGGAAATATGGACAAATGAAAGTTTCACTCCTAAGGAGGCACTTTATGAAGCCTCCCGGAATTTGATTTATTTATTTATTCCTTTTTTACATGCAAAAGAAGAAAACTTAAATTTTGAAAACAATCAACACAAAGTGACTTTTTCCCCTTTTACTTTTTATGATTATGATAGATTCGTTAAGGATAAACTAAGGAAAAATCAAAAAGAAATTGAGAGAAAGCGGGGATATCATATAAAAACACTAAACAACATTCAAGGTGGAAGTTATACTATAGATGTTGTATTCATGCCTATTAGAAATGCAAGTCATAATATTCATTCTTATGTGAATGGAAATAAAAAACAAGAGATATTATTTCCTGGAAATATGGACAAATGAAAGTTTCACTCCTAAGGAAGCACTTTATGAAGCCTCCCGGAATTTGATTTATTTATTTATTCCTTTTTTACATGCAAAAGAAGAAAACTTAAATTTTGAAAACAATCAACACAAAGTGACTTTTTCCCCTTTTACTTTTTATGATTATGATAGATTCGTTAAGGATAAACTAAGGAAAAATCAAAAATAAATTACATTGAAATCCATTTTTATTGACCAATTAGAATTTCCTCCCCGGATCTATAATTGTCTTAAAAGGTCCACTATACATATAATATTGGAACTTTTGAATAAAAGTCAAGAAGACCTTATGAAAATTGAACATTTTCGAATAGAAGCTTTAAAATTTATATCAAACATTTTACAAATCGAAAATCATTTTGTATAAATTTTAAATCCATTGAATTTTTTTTTAATCTTTGGCACAAATCTCTCTTCTCTCTCTCTCTCTCTCTCTCTCTCTCTCTCTCTCTCTCTCTCTCTCTCTCTCTCTCTCTCTCTCTCTCTCTCTCTCTCTCTCTCTCTCTCTCTCTCTCTCTCTCTCTCTCTCTCTCTCTCTCTCTATATATATATATATATATATATATATATTATATATATATATATATATATATATATATATATATATATATATATATATATATATTATGATCTTCATAATATACTATTTTAATCATTCATTCACCTTTTAATTTGTCTAAAGCGACAAAGTAATAAAACCAATAACTTTATGTTTCCCTATCATTTTTTTCCCATACTGTCTCCAAATATATGAAAAAATCTATGTTAATTCAATAAAAGGTTCAAGTAATGATGACATATATTAGGAGGTTGACTCAGACATTTATGTTAATTATGAATGAACATGTATAAGCTCTAACTAACTTTTGCACCATCTATAATACATTCTTTTCTATAAATAGGTGGTTTTGATTTTGTAAATCTTGAGAGAGATTAAATTAATAATGTGAATATCACATTCTATTATGGTATCAATCGTCGATTCAACCTCTTCCACTTTCTCTCTCTTCCCTAACAAAATTATGTTACGTAACTAATTTTCTCTCTCCTTTTCATCTTCTTCGTCTTTGGGACTCCATGGAATCATCTTCCAATGTTCAACCGACTTCACCAGATGGCAGCGTTCGTCAATCGTCGTCGCTCACGATACTTTCTGCACCTGATTCATCCACTACCCGCAAATTTGGTCAAAAAATTTCGATCAAATTGAAAGAGAACAATTATATGCCATGGAATTAGCAGGTTGAAGGTGTGTGTCATACCCTAATTTTACCACTAAGATTACACCTATCAAATCATTTACATTTCAACCAAGATCACGAGCATGGTATCCTTCTAACCTTCGCCTCTTTGGGCTTGCCTTTGTAGGAGTTAATCAAATACCTTTTATGTTTTCTTTTTACCTTTTTGCTTGCTTGCATTCTAAATTTTCTTACCTTATTCAAAATACAAAAATATATGTTGTTTCCTTTCTCTTATTGTACAAGGTAGGGACTTGCAATCAAAGGATCAAGTTTGGTTTCCAAATTAGGATTTTGATTCCCAAGGTCAAAGTTTGGTCAACAAGTGATCCACAAGATTTTTTTACATCAGGACATGACCTATAATCTTAGGCCACATTCATGTCAAGCTTCATTCAACATCATTTGATCAAGAGAAGTTCAATTTTGGTTCCTAATTTCAAAGTTGACTCAAGTATCGTTCATGTGTTTATTTTCATGCCATCTCCATCCAATTTTCAAGCAATTATCAAGATTATTAAAGGGATAATCAAGTTTCCTTCATTTGGTATTCAAGTGTTTATCATTGGACCTTTGGATGTAATAAATGGAAAGAAATCATAAGTTGGTACATGTTTGGTTGACCTAAAATCAAGGATGACATGTCACTTGGTCCAAACACCATAACTATCTCATTTCTCAACATTTTTGGAATTTACTTTGAGCCAAATGTCACATTTGAACTCCTCTACAACTTTGCTTCAAGGGTCAAACATCAATTTTCTTATAATTTCATCAATTTTGGAATTTTTTAAGATACCTATGTATGCAAAAAAATAGGCCTTAGACCTAGTAGACCTGATGCCTGACCCAGAATTTCAAGTCATGACCTGAACTTTTCATTCATGCCATTTTCAACTCAAGCATCTTTTTGATGTGATTCTTTTTGCATCTGATTCTTCACCATGACGAGATAATTTGGCACAAGGAATATCTGAAAATTCATGAGTGAATTTCATTTGGCCTAAGCACCAACAAGGTACCTCAAACTCTGCATTTCACAAAAGCACAAAAGTGCAAAGTCACTCAAATCTTCAGTTGGGACCAGAAACACATGTGCAAACTTGTTTGTCATGTTGAAACATATTTGAACAAGTGAAAAACGACTTGGTTTGATCACAAACTCACGCATTTCATTGTTCATTTTACACAGATTACAAAACACCAAAATTCAACCCTAATTCACACGAGTTTGCGCCCATTTCACACGTGCCATAACCTCACTTCATTTCCAATAAATAAAGGGTTGATTTTCCTTCATTTGAAAACTTTGATAGCCAAAGAACCTCTGAAACCATTTGAACTCGATACCTTAAAAAACCAGTTAACTATTTCTTTGATTCAAGCTCTTTTAGCTTCGTTTCTTCGCTCAAAATCACTCATCGACAACATCTGAAGTTGATTGAACCATTTATATGCTCTGAAGCTTCCTGAATCAAGCTCATCATTTTCACCATTGTTGACCTCTGAAGCTTCAATTTAAAAGGTAGTTACAAGTAAAAAATTTAAGTAAACAAGTTACTAGTGTGTTTGTCTTGATTCATTGATCAAAAGCCCTCAACTACCTTGAATTTATATTGTGTTTTAGTAATTTAATTTTAGTTTGAAGAACTAGGGTTCTTCGTGTTCTTTAGAAAATTCTCTTTGCTCGGAGCTAATCAATGGCTCTGATGCAAAGAGACATGAATGATGATGTGTTAGGCAACTGAATCCATGCTTGATTCATGCTAAAAATACGAGTTCATAATTTTGCAAAAATCTGGTTTGAGGTTGAAGACGATAAAGCTTCCCTCGTGTTTTATAATTTTCTCTCCAAAATTTAAATAATTGACCACTCACAAGGCAATGCGTGTTTTTTTTCAAATCTCTTTTGTCTGTTGTGATCCAATGGTGAGCGCGTTTTAACTTTAAATCATGACCATGTGATCTTCTGACTGAACTTTAGTATTCAGATCTGATGGCTCAGGATTTTTCGCTTATTTTAGTTGTTTTAAATTGTTTTTAATTCTTTTTTCTTTCAAACAAATATTAAAAAGAGCTCCCTAACTCTTTTTGATTCCAATTATTTACAAAAAATCTCTAAAAATATTTTCTATCTGATTTTATTTTCAAAACATTTTTAAAATCATTTTTAGTATTTATTTTCTATTTTCTCTTATTTTCTTTATAATTTTTATTTTTTAATTTAATTTTCAAGCAATTTTAAACATTTTGAGATTCAACTTTTGAGGTCCATTTACTTGTAGTTTTTTTGATCTTCTCTAATTTTCTTAACTATTTTTTTTATGTTTTAATGCTTCTTTTGTATTTTATCTTTATTTTAATTTTAAAACCCTTTAAAATCATTTGAATTTCTTTTCTTATTCAAATTTGGTTTGACTTCTATTTGACTTGAGAAGTTACTTGGTTGATCAATTCTTCATCACTTCCAATTATTGTATAGATGGTCCATGGGTTGCATGAACCTTCATTATTTCAAACATGTTGATTAAATGACCATTTGATCATTTTTGACGCTTTGGACTAATGATAGGTTTATCCCTTGGTGTAGCATATGTTTGGTTTTTTGGACTTGATGATAGAGAATCCCTTGTGATGACTTGAGCTTGTTTTCTAGTCTCTCCTCATCTCCATCTCCCTTCTTCTTTTATTTTTAGCTATTGTGTTACATTGTTTCAGGAGAATGATTGTGTATCATTTCTATAACATATTTTCACAAAAATTATTATTGACCGGCCTCATATAAGTGTGACTTCTACATAAATCCCCTTACGATTGCTTAACATGGCGCTAAATAGCCCATACTCGATTGAATCCTCATAAATACTAATGTTGACATATTAATTGTGCTACCATCTAATATTTACTTTTATGTGTTTACATTTATGTCATTTACATTCGTGTAATTTACATTATTGCCTTTTACTTTTTTCCTCTTTTTGCTTTATTATTTCAAAAGAACAAAAACATTATAAAATTACTAAAACCCTAAAAAGCTTTAATATGATCTTATGGACTTTGTGTTTCTATCCCTTTCCTGAGGAGTATTTTGGACTTTGGACCTTAGGACTTAGTGTTTTCCCCTTGTTTGGAGTATATCTAATACTTTGTTATTCATCTAAGACCTTGTAATCCCTTTGGACCCTTTGATCTTCAATTCAAGACTTGGATGTTTCTTTGTGGCTTTGTGGCGTTGTGGCTTTGTTGTTCATTTGGATCTTTTAATATTTATCTGCTTATGTGCTTTTTCATCTTGTGGCTCAATCCAAAGGGAAAAGAATGCTTGTTTTGACCAATGTCAAATGCTTGCTCCATCTTGTGGTTAGTACACTTGCACATACAAAGGATTCCTCTTAGGCTACCTTGCAATGAGACATTATATTTCATGTCACTTACTTTATTCTTTAGGATAGTTTCTTCATCTCCCTCCCACTTCTTCCATTTTCAAAACTTTATTATAATTTCAACTTTATTTTAAGAGCACTCGAGTATTCTTAAAGCTTTTTCTTATTACAATTCAAGTTATTGTCTTCATTCAGGTTTATCCTTTTTGCCTTCACTTTATTTGTTAGATTATGCGTGATATATCTATTTCTTGTTTATTTGCGATGTTTCCCACCATGAGTGAGTAGTCAATTAGGGATGAGAGGTCATGAGACCCAACCCATGATAAACCCCGATAGATTAATCTGTATGCAAATAACAAGAAAAAGTAAAGAACAATTATTATTTTAGAATCCGAATGCTTAAACATATTTGTGTCGGTTACGAAAGGAAAGACAACTCAAATATTGATCATGTACTAAAAGGTAATGATCCAGTATCCGAAAGCATATTGCTAAACAACCAAGTTGCGACACCATTGACAAGGTGTCTCGGTCTCGGTTGAGAAAGCTTCATATACATGCAAAAATACGATTTCTGAGATGAATGATTCGGGCTAGCGAAAGTAGACGAATTATTCGTCTGAGAGAGTACACTCACTACGAAAGTAGGTGATGTACAAAATTTTGTCTATCTTCTATAACTTTCTATTTTTTCTCGTATTTAATTCGGAGAGTCAATTGGGTATGATGGGATGGATAATCATGTACTCTATGTCCTTATCTTTTATTATGTTAATTTTATTCCTATGTACTGAATCCCTAATATTTTGATCGCCTTAGCTACATATCGTTAGAGTAAAAGTCGATAATAAAACATATCTCCCTATGACTCAACATTTATTGTACTACTTCACATTGTCGTTCCCTTGCGGCTTGCATCAGCTCCTATGGAAAATATGAATGGAATATATGTGGGGAGACCACCTCATCTAAACACCTCGCCTGAGGAACTCAACTAAGAGTCTCATTAGGAAGACTCATCCAAACACCTTTCATAAGGGACTAAGAGTCTCGTGACACATGTTCATCTAAAGGTCTCAGTTGAGGGACTAAGAGTCTCGTCATATAGGCTAATTTAATCGTATTGCCTGAGGGACTCAACTAAGAGAATCGTCAGACAGACTCATCTAAATGGCTCGCCTTAGGGGCTAAGATTCTCGTTGGACGGGCTCATCTAAATGTCTCGCCTGAAAGACTAAGAGTCTCTTCAGACAGGCTCACCTGAACATTTTTCCTGAGGGACTTGACTAAGAGCTTACCACACAAGCTCATCTAAGCACCTCATCTGAGGGACTCAACTAAGTGTCTCATTCGGCATGCTCATTTAAGCACCTCACCTAAAGTACTTGACTAAGAGTCTCATCAGACAAACTCATCTAAGTGCCTAACCAAAATGACTTAACTAAGTTGCCCTTTACCAAGCCCTTGTTCTTGAGGGACCATGTAATGATATATTTTTAATGACCAGTAAGGGGCAACATGATGATAGCACCCCTATATCACTCGCCCATAATAGGAGAACATAAGTAAGTGACATGTCTTGGTCCTAAGTGGTGTAGTGAAGGAATTTGGGGAATAACCATGTCTCTCTAGTAAATAGAGAATTAATGGCCCACTCACCATTTTTCTAAGTGGTTTCTAGCGTTCGAGGAGCCCTAAAATCCAAGTTTATAAACCCCTATAAATACCCACCCTTAAGGTTGAAGGGATCAATCTCATATTTACATAAACCCCCATATAACAAAGCTTTTCACTCTTATAAGCTTACTTTAATCTCACATAAACACTAAAGTTTTTGGCCATCCTTACAAGTCAAGCGTTGCTACCCATTTGTACTTTATTTAACAAATACATGTGTAATTTCAAATTAAGAGTACAACACATATTTTATATTTTTTTCTTAGCAATATACTATTATGTAATTGTTTCTTAACGCATTAAATTTTTCTTACTAACTAATTAACTAAATATATATATATATATATATATATATATATATATATATATATATATATATATATATATATATATATATATATATATATATATATATATATATATATATATATATATATATATATATATATATTAAAATTTGTTTCATCATAAAATTTGACAAGCTTAGTAATCATTTTACTTAACAGATTTCACAATAATTATATTATATAACTATTTCATACTCATTATTAAAAATATATAAATAAAAAAGAGATAATAGTGATTGTAGTGTATCGCCCTTATCAAACATTGAGAATATTCATCATCATCCAATTAAAACAAATATTACTATCTATTTACATCAATTTATCAAAATTCAATAATGCCACTTTCTTTTTAATTTCATCCAAACATCTTGTTAACCATACGTTTAGATCAAGAATTAGAATCATCCAAATTCTATAAAAAGCCACAACACCTTAGGACTCGCACACCAAAACAAACTGCTTGACATATTTGTTAAAGTCAGAAAATTTGAAGTGCTGCAATCAATGGCGGATGAGGTGAAACTTTTGGGAGTTGTGGGAAGCCCATTTGTATGTAGAGTACAGATTGCTCTAAAATTCAAAGGAATTGAATACAAATTTGTTCAAGAAAACTTGGCCAACAAAAGTGATCAACTTCTTAAATATAATCCAGTTTATAAAAAGGTTCCGGTTTTTGTTCACAATGAGAAACCAATATCAGAATCTCTTGTGATTCTTGAGTATATTGATGAAGTTTGGAAAAACAATCCTATTTTTCCTTCTGATCCATATCATAGAGCCTTGGCTCGATTTTGGTCCAAGTTCATCGACGACAAGGTATGTTTTTTTGAGGTTTAAATTGTGGTCGCATTGTAAGATTTGATTCTCATAAATTGGAAGACATGAGAAAAATTACAATTAAATGTTTGAATATGTGAATTGATCAGATTGTGACTCCTTCTTTCAAATCTGTTTTTTCGGTTGATGAGAAAGAGCGTGAGAAGAGTATTGCAGAAACAACTGAGGCTCTTGAGATTCTTGAGAATGAGTTGAAAGACAAGTTCTTTGGTGGACAAGAGTTTGGCTATGTGGATATTGCTGCTGTGTACATAGCATTTTGGATTCCATTGTTTCAAGACATTATAGGGATGAAATTATTCACTGCTGACAATTTTCAAAAGCTTCATAAATGGAGCCAAGAATTTCTCAACCATCCAACTGTGAAGGAAATTATGCCTCCTAGAGATCCTCTTTTTTCCTTTTTCAAAGGTGTCCATGACAACCTTCATTCATCTTCAAAATAGATGAATATACTTAATCATGTTTATGAAAGTATCAAATATAAGTAATAAATTCAAACATCTCACTTTTAAGAATTTGATGCTATATATCTATTTAAACAATAAAATCTTGAATCGTCAACGATATTGCAAAATTTAAAGGAGAAAAGACAAATGAGATTATTTCTTTAAAGAAAACTTCTAAGAGTTATGAAATCTCTATTCAACCACTAACGTTAAACACTTATTCTTTCTTTTAAAAACTTATTTACTTGCATTTGAACTTAAACTATTTATCGTCTTTTTTATTTATTTATTTAAGTTTTTCAAATTGTAATCTACAACATGGTTCAAAAGGATAGAATTTAATAAAAAAACATTTGAATTGAGAAGACTGTACGAATCATTAATCTCTGATTGGTGTCTGATTTTCTTATTTTCTACATTTTATTCTTTTTTTGTTTTTACTTGTATCTAACATTTCAAAAAGAAGTTTTAAACTAAAATTGTTTTATAAAAAGGAAAATATATTTTAAACAGTAAATTTTAGATACAAAATCGATGTAATAAAATTGCAGGTAAATAAAGTAATGAAACAAAATCGCATGTGAATGAAAGCGATGAAACAAAATCACGTGTTAATAAAAAGATGAAATAAAATTGTACACATATAAGCTTTAATAAACGACAAGATTCTGATTGTGATTAATCAAACCAGACATAGAACCAATGGTTAAATTATTAAGTTTTTTTTTTTCTAAAATAAAATACAAATGCCTCAACGACTAAAGGTATTGTTTCAACAAAGATTACAACAGAATCATTCCTCTTTTTCCTACTTCTCTACCTCTTCACCATCTTCTTCGTCCGCCACCGCCTCCTCGTTGTCAGTAACAATCTCCCTGACAACAACCTTCTTTCCCATGCCTATCCTCTCTCGAGGAATTTTAATCCTAGGGCAAAGAACCTTGATATAATTAATGGTCTTCTAAAAAATGCAATGACACTCTGAATGCCCTACATGATTCTCTTTCTTCTTCTAAGGCATCTTGTACTTTCTGAAAATACAAATGTATGACAATCCCTAGTGATTAAGGGATGATATAGGCTTTAAGGTTGTTGTGAGATTGAGAGTTAGCTCACATGGGGTGAGAAGTTTTGTATGTGTGTATTTCAGTATTGTAGTTAGGTTCTTTCTCAATTGGGATGTTGAGATATTTATAGCTATATTGGGCCTAGATCCAAGAGCTCATTGGAAATAGAAACCACTCAGGTAATGGACAGTTTTCCTCCTTGTATTTAGAGGAGCATAACCCACTTCCTCCACGACTTCTTCCATGTCATTACAGGGTGAGACATGTAATGCCTCAGACTGCTTTCAGGATTACCGACTGACCTCACAAATCAACACAAGTCTTTTCAGCATGTTTTATCCTCACTCACATGCTTTCCGAGAAACTTCCGGAAAGGTCACTCATCCAAATACTACTCCAAGTCAAGCACGCTTGACTGTGGAGTTCTTATATGTTAGGCTACCGAAAAGAAGATGTTTTCGGTAGCCTAACAGATAAGAACTCCACAGTCAAGCGTGCTTGACTTGGAGTAGTATTTGGATGGGTGACCTTCTGGAAAGTTTCCCAAAAAGAGTGTGAGTGAGGATAAAACCTGTTGAAAAGACATGTGCTGGTTTGTGGGGTCAGTCGATAATCCTGAAAGCAGTCTGAGGCGTTGTAATGGTATCAGAGCCAGACCTCTCCCAGTACGATGTGGTTCGGGGACGAACCAAGCAAAAGTTAATGGGTATGTAACACCCGAGGCCAAAGAGGCCAGAGAGTGGTTACATGTTACACCCGAGGGCGAGGGAGTGGTTGTTGGTGCACGAGGCATGACAATGAGACACTACTAGCAGCTTCTAGGGAAAAGTTGAATTCACATAGGAATGAGAGGGAACTTGAGGTTGTGCAGGTATGTGACTACATTGTTGAAGGAAGGCTTATAAGGATTAATTGGTACTAACTATACCAACAAGATGCATATTCTTTTCGGTAGCCTAATAGATAATAACTTCATAGTTAAGTGTGCTTTACTTGGAGTAGTATTTGGATGGGTGACCTTCTGGGACGAACCAAACGCAAGCTGGTGGGTATGTAACACCTGAGGCTAAAGAGGCCAGAGAGTGGTTATATGTTACACCCGAGGGCGAGGGAGTGGTTGTTGGTGCACAAGGCATGACAATGAGACACTCCTAGCGGCTTATAGGGAAAAGTCAAATTCACATAGGAATGAGAGGGTTCCTGAGGTTGTGCAAGTATTAGACTATATTATTGAAGGAAGACTTATAAGGATTAATTGGTACTACCTATACCAAAAAGATGCATCTTCTTTTCGGTAGCCTAATAGATAAGAACTCCATAGTTAAGTGTGCTTTACTTAGAGTAGTATTTGAATGGGCGACCTTCTGGGAAGTTTCCCGGAAAGCGTGTGAGTAAGAACAAAACCTGCTGAAAAGACCCGTGTGATAATCTTGAAAGCAGTCTGGGAATTACAGGACATATCGTTCACCAATTCTCATGTTGGGTGACTTATCCTATAGAAGAGAAACTTATATGATAAAAGGGAAACTCATTCGATGAAATTTTCCCAGAGATACCTATCTATATGGATATAAATCTATCTATGAATCAATAAAGATTATCCTCTATCTGGATAGATATGTCTCTATGAGTGACTACATTGATCTTTATATGTTTTGGCCATGTTCATTTCCGCTCCGAAGAGGAAGGTTTGGATCTTTCAATCTTATGTCGTGAGGGATGTGACCTATGTTAGGTCCATAAAATACCACCACTTTTGGTTTTCTATGATTCACCTCCGAATAATGAGTAGGTATTTCAATCTTTTTGATTCTTCTCTTCATAGTAAACTGATAGGGGGATGAGGAGCAATAGGTCGAATTACTATATAACTAAGAGTTGTAAACTATAGGACTTCTTATTCAAGTAGGAAGATATCAGTTTTTCTCGTTTCTTCTCTTCGATAAGAATAGGGATTTTAAATGATACAAATTCCTCTTCATTCTATTGTGCTCAGTGAAGGCACTGCCTAAGCATACTTTTTCGGATCCAAACTTCTTAGTTCTTTCAAAGTCTTCTTCTTGCATAGAATAACGCAGTTGTTATTGTAAAAACCTGGATTTTAGTAGTAGGCGGAATCCCCGCTTAGTTTTGAGTAGGTGGAACCATTCTGTTTTGGTTCTTCTCGACATTCTTACGGGGTGATCCAGGAATTTTCCTATAATTTTATCAACTGATATTTCGATATAGAAAGATCTCCTTATTTCTTTACCACATATTCTCGAATTATTTTCTTGAAAAGATATTAGATCACCGTGGGAAACTTTTAAACAAGTAATGCTTACCATTCGATTATTCATACAAACCCTTCGATGACTTATCGGCT
Organism: Lathyrus oleraceus; assembly: GCF_024323335.1. Classification (NCBI taxonomy): domain Eukaryota; kingdom Viridiplantae; phylum Streptophyta; class Magnoliopsida; order Fabales; family Fabaceae; genus Lathyrus; species Lathyrus oleraceus. Next base: position 341,333,053 of record NC_066581.1, read on the forward strand.
GCCTTGCTAGAGGAATAATTTCACGAAAATGGGGACAAACCAGAATAACGTTCGATCTTGTTTCTGGATTGAGTGAGGACTCCATATCTCCTCTTAAGACCTCCTCACAAATATGTTGATACACAGTCCCTCAAGTATGAGGTATTGAAAAAGGGCAAAGTGGTTTAGTTTCACCTTCCCATTTCGAATACTCAAAGAAGGTTGTAAGCGAGATATTTTCAAGTTGAACCCTTCAAATGAAGCATTAACTGAGTCTCTCAAATGTAAGGTGACTCTGGGATATGCCTCTAAGTGTTGTCATTTATGTGATTTCTGACGTCAATCAACTTAAGGAAATCAAACATTAGTCAACTGAGGGAAATCGAAACATCAATTAGGTAAAGCACTCATTGCATTAAATGAAATCAATAATGATCCATCTTTGAAAGCTGAACTTATCCTTTTCCTTGACACGTGTCTCTGACTCAAAAAATCTTACCTATTTCCTACAAATGTTAATTTTCTTAGAAGATGGTGGTAGGTTACCCCTATGATTGGACTTTTCATCCTTATAAGAGGCTTACATGTTCACATTTTAATCTTCTAACCACTTTTAGGTATTTGTTCGTACATTCAAGGGTTTCCATAAGTTAAGAGTTCATTTTCTCTGCAAGTTCTTAAGTGTGGCCCCATGTATGACTTTGTTCCCTCCTTACATGTTATGTACTTAATGATCATTGTTATCCCTTGAGGTATTTTAGGAATCGTCGTGCCTTTAACGTCATGTGTTAGGATGTGTGAGACGTGAAAATCCAAATGATCTTGATAGTGACTTTCTTGCTCCTCCCTTCTTTTATCAGAAATCGATGGAGGGTTATAAACATTTTAGCATGGAAGATTTCACATCCTTGTAATTTGATGAATAAAGGGTAGCTTTCTTTCAATGTCAGATTAGGCTTTCCAATATCGGGCATAAGCAAGACATAATCTTGGATCCATGTTTTGAAATGGAGAGAGCCAACATTGCTATTAAAGATTATTTTCCCACCCCTTATTTATATCTTCAGCTTATCATCATCCACAAACTAGGGGCCTTAATCCCATTCACACCATTTGAGGCCAAACTCATAGTGGTTGCGAAAGTTATCTGTATAAAATTACACCTAATGTCTAGGGCATTATTAAGGAGTTCTAAATCTTGTTTTGGAGGTCAGAGGTTCAACCTACTATATGGGTATTTTTTCCTTCTATGGTATCTTATTAACACCCATAAGAGGTTGGGTGACCTTGTTTGGTATCCTTGGAAGAAGATGCTAAAACCCCACTCTAGTCCTTATAAAATTTGGAAAGTTAGATTTGTGAGGGTTAGGGGGAGAGATCGTGCATCAATGGTCACGACTTGGATGACCAATGCCCCCATTTTTCTTTATCTTGAATGAGTAACCTAAAAATCATTACTAATTTTTCCTCTACAAATCTTACCCCTTTGAGTAAGAGGTTGTTCAAGAATTGGTGTCACACCCTGATTTTAACCCTAAATCCCGATTCAATATATTCATCATAGTTGTTGCACCTCTACATAGCATACCATGTATTCCATACCGCATAGTGCCTAGAATATCAGTTGAAATAATTTTTTTGGATCTACAGGCAAACCGGTTGAACAAATCGACGGATGTGCGTCAAATCAGTGGACGAAATTTTTTAAAATCAAGCTTCCAGACATCAGCTTTATTAATCTACGTTTCGTTTAGTTTAATTTGGTATGCTCGATTTATTTTTCAGCTAATTTTTCGGCCACTTTTTTATCAGCTCGAGCCTATTTAACCGGTCAAAATTTATTTCAAAATTAAAAGAAATGTTGTATTTTTTCAATAAGTTTATTTCGCACTGATCATTTTTGTGCATTTATTTTTATTTTTCGAGCATTTTTGTGCCCAATTTTTATTCATTTTAAGTCTATTTATTTTTGCATTTTTGTCAGACCGTTTATAAAAATAAATAAAATTATTGATGTTTTTGGTTTGATTTTGTTTTAATTATTTTAAATATCTAGTTTTATTTAATTTTAATTGTTACTTTCTCTAAAATAAATATTAAGGACATTTTGATATTTGTTATAATTAAGTAACCCTAATATATATATATATATATATATATATATATATATATATATATATATATATATATATATATATATATATATATATTAAGTGATGCATTGTTGAAAGAGAGGAGGACGAAACCCATCTGAAGCATACAGTCGGCGGCACATGGGCTTTCATTTGCAGATTTTTTAAATTTATTTATAATTTTATAATATATATACTTGCAGATTTTTATTTATTTATAGATTTATAATATATACATACTTGCAAATTTTTTATTTATTTATAGGTTTATAATATAATTTTATAATATATATTTTTTTCTAGTTTGAATATCTCTCTCTCTCTATCTATCTATCTATCTATCTATATATATATATATATATATATATATATATATATTATATATATATATATATATATATATATAATATATATATATATATATATATATATATATATATATATATATATATAATATATATATATATATATATATATATATATATATATATATATATATATATATATATATATATATATATATATATATATATATATTACTTTCTGTTTTTTTTCATTTTTCATTTGCTTTACGTGGGTTTTATATATTATATATATATATTGTTCTATTTTAGTTATATATGTATATATATTTAGGATACTTTTGTGTTTTATATATAGATATATATCATCTTAGTTAAAAGTTTTTTTTATAAATATACAATTAAGTTTTAGTTTTGTGATGTTTATATATTTGTAATGTCTTTTAATATATATATATATATATATATATATATATATATATATATATATATATATATATATATATATATATATATATATATATATATATATATATATATATATATATATATATATATATATATATATATATATATATATATATATATATATATATATTGTAGTATGTTAATATTATTTTTATATTTTGTTTTATTGTTAGTTTTATATCGATTTTGTAATAATATGGATTCATTGTGAATAGCATGTGTGTCGTGTTAAATTTGTATTTTTTTATTATTATTTTGAGTTGATGTAAAAATTATAAAAGTGTTAGAATGATAATAAACATATTTGATTTGTTGTTTGATTTTTCATTGCGTTGCGATTCGGGAGTTAAAATCCGATTTGACTTCCAAAAATCGCTTGGATGCATAGATTCTATTGCTAGACTACTTATAAAGTGATTCATATACGAGTCCACTTTAAGTTAGTTTAGAGCAAAATTCGGTTTGCTTTCGATTTCAGTTGGATTTCGGTCTCGTGGCTTACTCTTGGGCCTTCTTACAATGAGCTATTAAGCAACATTAACTTAATTTTCAATAATTTCAAACCTCTGTACTTTAATTATTTTAGTTTATTATTCAAGATATTTTCATAATTATAAATATGAAGAAAAAGATTACTTTGATGAAATATTCAGTCGTAATCCCGAATATTGGGCCCAAGTTGTAAGAGCTTGTAAGTCCTATGTAATCGTCTTCTCTTCAAAATATTTGTAAATATTCAAACGTATTTTTCTCAATAAAATTTGAAGAAAAAGATTACCCTGGATGGAATATCCAATCGTAATCCCGAATATTAGGCCCAAGTTGTAAGAGCTTGTAAGCTCTATGTATTCGTCTTCTCTTTAAAATATTTGTAAATATTCAAACGTCTTTTCTCAATAAAATTGAAAGAAAAAGACTACCTGGATGAAATATCCAGTCTTAATCCCTAGTATTAGACCCAAGTTGTAAGAGCTTGCAAGTCATAAATACTCGTCTTTCAAGCCCAAAAATACATTCAACCAATCAAACTCTTTTTTCGCCGTCGTGCGATTGATCTTTAAAACCTTTTCATAAACGAAAGACATCTTGTCTTAAGGTGATGTAAAGCAATGCTTTGGCCATAATTGTTGAGTTGAGATAAGTGACGTTTTTCCGAATGTTGATTTGTAAATCCATTCGATGTGTGGTATACGCCTGGTCCTCATTTATTTTGGGTAAAACAATATTTTCGTCGATTAATACAATATAGATTTTGCTAAAATCGACCAACAAACAAACATTTTTCTACCCAGAACTACGTAAGCCTTGAGTTCTTTATTGTATCTGGAGATACGTAGGAGCAGGATTTGTAAATTTTGTCAGGCCTATTAATAAAAAACTTAGGTTTAGTCTCCTTCGTTGTAAAAATCCAAAAACATTGTTTCTCTTCTCTGCTTTCTTTCCCGCCTAATAGCTCGAGAAGCCTAACAATTTAAGCTAACACTAACGCGCACAACTAACATAATGGTTTCCGTTGATTACAACATACGTGAGGGGTGCTAATACCTCCCCCTTGCGTAATCGACTCCCGAACCCTGATTTGGTTGCGACGACCAATATCATTGTCATTCTTTCTTGGGTTTTATCGATATTTCCCCTTTCCTTTTAGGAATATATAAAGTTCGGTGGCGACTTTGTTCAGTCCATCATGTGAGCGTGCGATTGCGCTTCGCTAAGTCGTGTTTTCATTTTTCGAGGTTCGACAGATGGCGACTCTGCTGGGGAATGGAATGTCCCTAAATGAGTCAACCCTAGTTAGGTTTTTTGTGTGCATTTGTTTGTTTGCTTATGTGGCTTTTCTTTATTGCTTTTGCTATCTTTATTATCATATTGATATAATTTGTTGAATTGGTTCCATTATGCTTTGGTACTTGGATACTCTGATTGCGAACCTGGTGGGAAGGACTTTTTACCCAAGTCTCGAGTAAGAACATAAGATAGGATGAGGTTGAGTAGTGCGGGTCCGCGAGATGAATTTCTCGTTGGGTCTGTGCAAGAACCTTACTTAGAGTAGATCCTTGGGAGAATGTTGTCACCCGACAAGTAAGTTATTATAAGCTTCAATATTTTCATTAGGATCCATGACTCTTATGAGCATTTGTAGAACCTTAATACTTTGGCCAATTAGGAAAGATGGTTGCGTAGTATGGGTCCACGAGATGAATTTCTCGTTGGATCGATGCCAGAACCTCACTTGGAGTTGATTCTTTGGTTGGAGTTGACGCCCGACAAGTAAGTTGCCACAAGCAGCAAACAGTCTAATGGACCCATGACTTTAGGAACTTTTTTTGAAACCCTATACCATACCCGGTGAGAACCTATTCTTGGAAAGCAATTGGATTCATCAATACCTTAGAATTTTAAACTTGTGTATTGAAAGGAAAAAATAAATTTTCACATTCCATTGCATTTGCATCTCATCAGAATGCATCTCATTTTCTAGACAAAATACAAAAGAAAAACCATCCGTCCTTTGTCTATGATCAGCAAAGTGATTCCTAACACACGTTTAGAATAAAGAACCATGTCTCAGGAGATGATGGACGAGCAAAGGAAAAGTCAAGAAGCATTGAAAGAGGAACTCAATCTTTTGAAAATCCAAATGGGATGGATCGTGGAAACCCTGCAAGCCTTATTGAGAAAAGAGGATCATCCCATACCCATTGCTGCAACGGAGGGAGTTACTGCTCCACATCTATTCGGTGTTGCCCCAAATCAAGGGCAGTTCTATGTGGCAACTCCTCATCTACCGGCATATGGCCCTCCCTCAGGATGTCATCCTCAACATCCTCTAGCTATTCCTTCTCAAAATCACCGAAGTCAGGTTCGAAACAAAAATCAGAATCATAACAAGGGGAACAAAGATCACAAAGACCCGATTCTAGTGCCATATAGTAAGCTCTACCCCCAACTGATCCAGAATGCTTTGGTGACCCCTCGAGCTCTCACACCTACGTCACCATACCTGCCATGGTACAATCCAAATGCAACATGTGAATTCCATAAAGGAGCATTGTGACATGACTTAGATTCTTGCTTAGTGCTGAAAGCCTTGGCACGAGAACTGATTAACAAAAAGAGCTTAGTCTTTGAAGAAGATCACCCAAAGGTCAAGTGCGGATACCATACTGGAACAATGGGGCACTCCATCGAGGAATGCAAGAGTTTTAAGTTCAAGCTGCAAAGATTGATTGACATAAGGTCACCAATACTCAAGGAGGAAAGCTCAGGTACATACATCTTGATTTCTGGGCCAGGTAATGATAAAGGCAAAGGACCCCTAAAACCCCTCAAGGTTTTGTACCACAAGGAAGAGGTCAGGGATGTGGCTAACGATATATCATCATTTCCTGGTAAGAGCATTGATATATCGCCTTGGATTTCCAATGTCACGACCCATACCAACGAAAGAAAAGGAGAAGTGAGTAGTGGATCCAAGAGGGTTGCATTCAACGATGAGATTGAAGGAAAAGAATTTGAAGATCGTTGTATCAATGTCAAAAGGCTTGTTGATCCCAACTTTCAAGTGGCTAAAAATAAACAGTTAGCAATGCCCAAAGTGCCATACCAGCAACCACTACCTTTTGATCTTCATTACCAACAATCTTGGTTTGCTCCTCATCCAAATCAACGATCCCAAGGCCCGAGATATCGAAATCAGCATCAAAATCATCCTAGGCCTCAAAATAACTTGGAAAGAAGAAATTCTCCTCGTTATCCAATCCTCATGACATATAGCCAAATTTTACAGCCTCTGGTTCAAAACTTGTTGGTGGTTCCCAAGTCTCTTAAGCCGGATCCACAACCTTACCCACCCGGGTATGACCCAAATGTGCAATGTGGATATCATGCTGGATCATAAGGGAATTCAAATGAAGACTGCAATGCTTTCAAAGCCAAAGTACAATAGTTGATTGACAACAGGTATATAGCCTTTCAAGAAGGAATCTTGGTGGTGAACGTTAACCGATCGCTCGGATAAGTGCGAAGATCTCAAGGGGTGTCCCCCGAAGTTAATGGATCAAGTTTGAAGAAGTCAATTCCCTAAAAGCTGGCAATCATTTGGCTGTTTCAGCATTTCTTTTGTAATTTCCTTGCATGTTGATTGTTAATTGCTTTTAAGCATTGTTGTTTTCTTTGAATTGGTAAGATTAATGAAATGTTTATGCATCTTTTGAATTAATCCATTCGTATTCACTCATTTTTCATTTATGTTAAAAACAAAAATACTTCTCTTATTCACTTTTGTTTATCAAACCATTGTGGTAACAAAGATTGGAAGGAGGATGATGAAAATAAAACACCTGAAATTATTGTGGTATGTTTTTGAAGAAAACCTTGCCGATGATATAAGGCATTGTTTCAAATCCCCAAACACTGAAGAGATAAGGAGTTATTCCCTAGTCAACCACTTTGAGCCTTGAAGTTAGTATTTATTTCGAAACTAAAACCCTTAATCTTAACCAGGAGCAGGGTAGTTTGTGTAAGAACAAAAATTGTTCTACAACAGATTCCAGGATTTTGATGATAACAAAGGATGAAACCAAAAATGGCACTCTAACGAAAAGTTTCTAAGTGTGCAGGATTCTAAACTAGAAGAAAGGAATCTGATTACGTCATCAGATACAGAATCAAATCAGATACAAATTATCAGAAGCATCTGAAGTAGAAATGTGCTCTAGAAGTTCTGACTCTGAACAATGACATATCTGAATTCCAGAAGCCCTCAGCATCATCTGAAGACATCATCAGAACTCTAAAAGATCAACATCAGAAGCTCTGAATCCACATAGCAAGATCTCAGATTAACAGAGTCACGTAGACTCTGATAATGGATTTCCTATTTCAGAAAGAGTAACGTCAACTTCGAATTTAAAGGAACTATTATTAGAAAGAAATTATTCAGGGAGACAAAGTTGTTTTGGCAAGAAACAACAGAAGTTATGGCATTAATTTCTATTCAAGACAAAATATCTGCCATCAAAGTTCAACGGTCCTTTCACCTCTATATAAAGGACAACAAACAGCATTGAGAGATACCAACGCAGATAAACTTTTTCTTCTCTCTCTCTCAATCTTTCACGAAGCTTTTGCTTAGAACGTGAAACATTCTTTTGTTCTTACTGTTGTAATATTTGCTTTATCCTAGAAGCACTCTAGATTACAAAGTCTTTTTATCTATTATTTTATTTCCTCAAGTGACTCTGCGCAGTTTATATACTTGAGAGGACTAAGAGATCTATCTCTTAGACGTTGGTTGTAATAATCTTTCAAGATTAGTGGATTAAGTCCTTATTGAAGGCGAAATCACTTTGGCCGGGTGGACTGGAGTAGCTTTGTGTTATAAGAGAACCAGTATAAATTCCTTGTGTGGTCTTTGTCTGAAAAAGCGCTTATTTTCCAAAACAATTCAAACCCCCCTTTCTTGTTTTTCTCACCTTCAATTGGTATCAGAGCTTCGGCTCTGTTATTGATTTTCTAATCAAACACTTAACAGTGTAGAGAGATCCAGAACGAGAAAAACCATGGCCCACACAAATGAAAGAGACAGTTACAATGCTAAGCCTCCTGTCTTTGATGGAGAAAAATTCGACTACTGGAAAGATAGGATTGAAAGCTTCTTTCTAGGCTATGATGTTGATCTCTGGGACATTGTCACAGATGGATACAAACCTCCTGTCACAGAGGATGGAGTTGAAGTTCCCAGAAGTAAGATGTCAGATGATCAGAAGCGAGTTTTCAAAAATCATCACAAGGCCAGAACCATACTTCTCAATGCTATATCTTACAACGAGTATGAAAAGATCACCAACAGAGAAACAGCCAAAGACATACTTGACTCTCTGAGGATGACTCATGAAGGAAACTCTCAGGTCAAAGAGACAAAGGCTCTGGCGCTTATCCAGAAATATGAAGCCTTCAAAATGGAGGATGACGAAGCCATAGAGGTAATGTTCTCCAGATTCCAAACTCTTATTGCAGGTCTCAAAGTTCTAGACAAAGGGTACACAACTGCAGACCACGTCAAAAAGATAGTCAGAAGCTTGCCAAAGTGAAGCTGTCTAAGGATCTGAACAATATCAGTATTGAAGAGTTTGTCAGTTCTCTCAGAAGCCATGAGATAGAACTAGAGGAAGACGAACCTCAGAAGAAGAACAAGTCTGTAGCATTAAAGTCCAGATCTGAAAGACGCAAATCTGACAGAACCAAAGCATTCCAGGCCGAGACAGAAGATGCAGATGACTATGAACAAGAAGATTCTGATGAGGAAGAAGAATTGTCCCTCCTGACCAGAAGAGTTAAACAACTCTGGAAAAAGAGGAACAACAACTTCAGAAGACCAAGACCCAGAGGGGATCGATCAGAATCAACCTCAAAAGGTAAATCTAACAAAGATATTACTTGTTATGAATGTAAAGAAACAGGTCACTACAGGAATGAATGCCCCAAGCTAAAGAAAGACAGTTCCAGAAAAGAAAGTTTCAAGAAAAATACCTTCAGGACAAAGAAAGGATTAATGGCTACCTGGGATGATAGCGAATCTGACTCATCAGAATCTGACTCTGATGAACAGGCCAATGTGGCATTCATGGCTACCACATCCAGGAACAGTTCAGATGAAGAATCTGAAGAGGTATTTTTTGAACTCTCTCGATCTGATCTAGAATCATGCTTGTCAGAAACTCTTAGCTCATATCAGAAATTAAAACAAAAGTTTAAAGCAATAAAAGGTTGTCTTGAAGAAAAATTTGAAGAATGTGGCAAACTTGAGATGACAATTCTAAAACGAGAAGATAAAATCAGATCTTTAACATTACAAAGAGATGCAGCAAATAAAAATCGTTTAGAACTGGAAGAAGCGTTATCTCAAGCTCCACAGACTTCAAATACGATAATTTATAAATACGAAGAAGCCTTTCAAGAATTTCTGAAAAATGGGATAGGAAGGAGTGTTATGGCATCCATGATTTATGGAGTCAGTCAAAACAATAAAAAGGGAATTGGGTATGATCCTAAGGAAGATAAAACTTCTACTAGTGACCAACTTAAATCTCCATTTTCATATCACTACACACACACACAAGAACAAAAATTTGAAAATGCTAGAAAACCCAAAGTTATAAGAAACTCTGGGAAAACTAATCAGAAAGGACCCAAGAGACTCTGGGTACCAAAAGATAAGATTGTTTATGTTGCAGATATCCTATGCAGCAAAGTTCAAACACCAGTCATGGTACCTGGACTCTGGATGCTCGCGACACATGACGAGAAGAAAGTCTATGTTCCAAAGCCTGGAACTTAAAGACGCTGGATTTGTAGGCTTCGGAGGAAATCAGAAAGGAAGGATCAGAGGCTCCGGAACTATTGGTAATTGTACTCTTCCCTCTATATCTGATGTCCTTTACGTAGAAGGATTAATGCATAATTTTTTATCCATAAGTCAATTAAGTGATAACGGTTATGACGTGATCTTTAATCAAAAAACATGTAAAGCCATAAATCAAAACAATGGTTCTGTCCTATTCATAGGCAAGAGGAAAAACAATATTTACAAAATTAATCTTTCTGATTTAAAAGAACAAAATGTGAAATGTCTGATGTCTGTTCATGAAGAGCAATGGGTATGGCATAGACGCTTGGGCCACATTAGCATGAGAAAACTATCTCAGCTAAATAAACTCGAGTTAGTTAGAGGCCTACCTAAACTGAAGTTTTCTTCAGATGCTCTATGTGAAGCATGTCAGAAAGGAAAATTTTCAAAAACTTCTTTCAAAAAGAAAACTATTGTTACTACCTCTAAGCCTCTGGAACTTCTTCACATTGACTTATTTGGTCCTGTGAAAACAGCATCAGTCAATGGAAAGAAGTATGGACTAGTCATTATTGATGATTTCAGTCGCTGGACATGGGTGAAATTCCTAAAGCACAAGAGTGAGTCACACTCTGTATTCACTAGTTTCTGCTCCAAAGTGCAAAAAGAATTTGACTCTAAAATTATTAGAGTCAGAAGTGATCATGGTGGGGAATTTGAAAACAAAATTTTTGAGGAATTATTTGACTCTAATGGAATATCCCATGATTTCTCCTGCCCTAGAACTCCACAACGAAATGGAGTTGTAGAGAGGAAGAATAGGACACTCCAAGAGATGGCCAGAACCATGATCAATGAAACGAATGTGGCTAAGCACTTTTGGGCTGAAGCTGTAAATACAGCGTGTTATATTCAGAATAGAATCTCCATAAGACCTATTCTGGAAAAGACTCCCTATGAACTGTGTAAAGGAAGGAAACCAAACATTTCATATTTCCATCCATTTGGATGTTCCTGCTTTATTTTAAACACTAAAGAACATCTGAACAAGTTTGATTCCAAAGCACAGAAAGGTATTATGTTAGGATACTCAGAACGCTCTAAAGGCTACAGAGTATACAATACAGAAACCAAAATTGTGGAAGAATCAATTCATGTCAGATTTGACGATAAGCTTGACCCTGAAAAGTCAAAGCTAGTTAAAAATTTTGCAGATTTAGAAATCACTCTTGCAGGATCTGATAAAACTCCAGAAGCAACTGCCACTCAGAACTCTGAGGAAATTAATTCCCCAGTAATCCCAAAGAAAGCTAAAAGTCGCATCAACGTATCTGAAGATTTGATTCTGGGCAACAAAGACGAACCTGTCAGAACCAGATCTACCTTCAGGACATCTGAAGAAACGCCTCTGGGACTAGTGTCTCTGATCGAGCCTACGTCCTGTGATGAAGCACTTCAAGATAACGACTGGGTTTCAACTATGCAAGAAGAGTTAGATCAATTCACAAAGAATGATGTCTGAGATCTTGTTCCCAAGCCCAGAAGCACTCACGTTATTGGAACCAGATGGGTGTTCAGAAACAAGCTGAATGAGAAAGGAGAAGTCGTCAGAAACAAAGCTCGACTGGTAGCTCAAGGTTACAGTCAACAAGAAGGTATTGACTACAATGAAACCTTTGCTCCAGTCGCAAGGTTAGAATCTATTCATCTTCTTGTATCTTTTGCTATTAACCATTCTATTAAATTATATCAAATGGATGTCAAGAGCGCATTCCTTAATGGTTATATATCAGAAGAAATGTATGTCAACCAACCTCCAGGTTTTGAAAATCCAAATTTTCCAGAACATGTCTTTAAACTTAAAAAATCTTTATATGGACTTAAACAAGCTCCCAGAGCTTGGTATGAACGTTTAAGTAATTTTCTTCTGGAACACAATTTTATTAGAGGGAAAGTTGACTCCACACTCTTCTGTAAGAACCTTAACAATGATCTCATGATATGTCAAATATATGTTGATGATACTATTTTTGGTTATGCTAACGCCTCTGTTTGTCAAGAATTCTCTGAGTTAATGCAGGCAGAATTTGAAATGAGCTTAATGCAAGAACTAAAGTTCTTTCTAGGAATTCAAATTAACCAAACTTCAGATGTCACGTACGTTCATCAAAGCAAATACATAAAAGATGTTCTGAAGAAATTTGACATGGCTGAATGCAACTCTGCAAAGACTCCCATGCATCCAACATGCATTCTTGAAAAGGAAGAAGTCAACAAAAAGGTTTGTCAGAAGCTCTATCGTGGTATGATAGGCTCTCTTCTCTATCTGACCGCTACTCTACCTGCCATTCTCTTTAGTGTCTGTCTCTGTGCCAAATTCCAATCAGATCCTAGAGAAACTCACTTAACAGCAGTTAAGAGAATTTTCAAATATCTGAAAGGAACTCCTAACCTGGGCCTGATGTATGAGAAAACATCAGAGTATAGACTTTCGGGTTACTGTGATGCAGATTATGCAGGAGATAGATTGGAACGAAAAAGCACATTTGGAAATTGTCAGCTCCTAGGAAATAATCTGATATCCTGGGCCAGTAAAAGACAGTTAACTATCGCTCTATCAACTGCAGAAGCAGAATACATCTCAGCATCACTGTGCACAACTCAGATGCTCTGGATGAAGAATCAGTTAGAAGATCTGCAAATCTTCGAGAGTAACATTCCTATCTTCTGTGATAATACTGCTGCCATTTGTTTAAGTAAGAATCCCATTTTACACTCCAGAGCTAAGCACATTGAAATAAAACATCATTTTATCAGAGACTATGTTCAGAAAGGGATAGTAACATTGAAATTCATTGATACAGATCATCAATGGGTAGATATCTTTACTAAGCCTTTAGCTGAAGATAGATTTCTCTTTATCCTAGAAAATCTGAACATTCAAAATTGCCCTGAATAAATTGTGCCTCTGAAGATGTAAAATGAGACTCTGACATAAACAAATGAGTTTCTGCCTCTGACTCTGATACTTCTACCAAGTTAAGAAGATATATATGTTAGAAATCTCCAGGAACCAATCCTTTGGTATTCCTGAAGATCAGATACATCAACACGTGGAGTGAATTGCGTCTAACCTTGGAACTTCTAGACAGCTGTCCAGAAGAAATTCAAAGGACAAACGTTTGAGATCTCCTCGAGCAGTGTGCATACTATTGGGATTAGACATTCATTAATGAGCCATAATCATTTCTCCCTCTAAGCGTGCTAACTTGGTTTTTCCGCTAAACTCTGATTTTGGTGTCGTTTTGCATGCGTTTCTTTTTAGTATATAAACACAACTCTCACATTGTGCACACACTTCACTCTCACTCACTTTCTCAAACCAGCTCTCTCAGGCATTTCTGCAAGCAAATCTTCTTCATCTCGTTCTTCTTCAACAATGGATTCTCAGCAACAATCCGTGTTCAACTATTCTCAACAAATGGACTCCAGCAATGCAGCTCAAAGCACAAGCATTCCTACTCCAACAGTTACAGGCGTAACTATAACACCAGTGTACAAGGAGCCTCATATTCTTGACCGTGAGCCTCATATCAATCTTGCAACTCCTTTCGAGAAACTGGATGTTTTGTGTGAATCACTTGTGGATTTCAACAACATGAAGAGGAATGGGGTAGACCTAACTGAAGAACTTCATCATCAAGGTTGGGAAAACTATTTTCAACGCCTTTATGGTCCTGTTTACCCAAACCTCATCAAGGAATTCTGGAGGTTTGCTGACGCTGACGACCATTTCATCGTCTCCTACGTTTTGGGGGTAAAAATCGTGATTATTGAAAAATCAATAGCCTCATTGCTGAACATGGAGAAAGCTGGAGGAAGAAGGATTTACAACATCAATCCTAGGGCAAGGTACATTGCTCATGAAATCAACCTCACCATCTTCAAACTCAACACAAAAGGCAATCCCTCAAAGAACAAAGAACTACATCAAAATCTCCGAGTGTGGCTCAAGATCATTCTGGGAACTATTCATCATCGTCCAGCATCCAACTCATCAGATTACATCAATACAGATCAGAAGTGTATTCTATACTGTATTCATAAGGGTCTGAAGCTTTGCCTCACAACACTCCTCTTCAAATACCTCAGAGACTCCGTACGGGAGACCAAGAACAACATGAAACCCAGAACCTACATCCCTCTAGGAAGACTTCTATCAGATGTACTGATAGAAAATGGGCTCGTAGATCATCTGGAAAAACATAAACTCATGGAAGATATGGCAATAGAAACTGGAAGGCCTATGAACTCCAGAAATCTGAAGAGCATGGGGATTCTGAAGAAGATTCTAGTCAAACCTACTCTGGACACCTCTTGGGACGCTTTAAAAGATCAGAGGGATATGCCAAATGGTCTCGCAAGGTTCTACAAGAATGAACCCAAAGAGGCAATCCTCCACTATCTCCAACGTCTGAAGGATGAAGGAGTGGACATCTCAGACTTCAGATTAGACGATCTGCCAGATTCAGAACCAGAATTCGTGAAGTTCAAAAGAGGTCCATCTGAGAAGTCTTCAAGAGCGAAGAAAGCAAAGCTAGGAGAATCTTCTGAATCAAGACCTCCAGTGCCTCTGCAAGAATCTTCTGGTAAGTCTGCCTCCACTGTTCCCTCTACACAGCCATTGGCTTCTTCTACT